>NW_011486910.1:819585-837570 GCF_000754665.1 Bison bison bison | reverse complement strand
GCTTTCTTATCCATTCATCTGCTGATGGACATCTAGGTTGCTTCCATGTCCTGGCTATTATAAACAGTGCTGCGATGAACATTGGGGTACATGTGTCTCTTTCCCTTCTGGTTTCCTCAGTGTGTATGCCCAGCAGTGGGGTTGCTGGATCATAAGGCAGTTCTATTTCCAGTTTTTTAAGGAATCTCCACACTGTTCTCCATAGTGGCTGTACTAGTTTGTATTCCCACCAACAGTGTAAGAGGGTTCCCTTTTCTCCACACCCTCTCCAGCATTTATTGTCTGTAGACTTTTGGATCGCAGCCGTTCTGACTGGCGTGAAATGGTACCTCATAGTGGTTTTGATTTGCATTTCTCTGATAATGAGTGATGTTGAGCATCTTTTCGGGCAGAAAATGTTGACTTATGAGGGACATGTGGGACCACTTGAACCAAAATCACATTAGTACTGCTGTTTCTAACATAACATCCCCACAGGTATTGTTTCCAGCGTTAACTTACAGCCCCTTGATGGGACTACCTCAAAAGGGAAAAGAATCCAAGCCTGTGCACTATTAAATAACAGAAAAGAGGAGAAGGAAACCAATACTTCCTTGGTTCCTAAAGCAGTCAGGACTCTATAGATTCTTTCAAAATGTCTGATTCAGTCCTCAGAATAATTCTGCTATCCTCATTTTACAAATTTGAAATCCAGGCTCAGAGAGTGATTAATCTTGTTTAAGAATTCTCAGTTACAAAGTGATGAGAGTTGGGTTCCAGAAACAGACTCGTTCTGAGTTCCAGGCTCATCTTTGTTGTCTACACCATGTTCTCTTTATAAGAGTTGCTCTACTTTGACTTTAGAAGAGTCTCCCTGCAATTGTTCTCAGTGGTTCTCTGTTAAATTCCCTGCGTTCACAGAGGAAATTCTGCTCTCTCTGCCCTGCTCTCTTAGGATCTCAGCAGACAGCTCTGCTGTGCCCCCTAGTGCCCTCTCTGCACACTGCACATTCACAGTCTGCTTTCTCACCACCTTGGTCCATCTCTGTGGATGCATTGCAGTTGGCCTGAGTCCCTCTGTATGTGGAACCTGGGGTTGATCTCAAGGGAAAAACACAGGAGCATCTCCCATGGGCTCCCCATGGTCTCTGTGCCTACAGAGCCTGTAAATGCAGTTATTCCTGCAGCAACTGTGTTTTTGATTTTCTTGCTGATTGACCATCTTATGTGTGAAATATGAGGTCTAAAGGTTTTCACAGGTGATCTTTGCATATTCACAGCAATATATTTAACTGCAAAGAACTATCCTAACTTAAAAGATTCATTCCAACAGATTTTTTCTGATGTAATGTTCAATGAGACCTAGCGAACCAACTAAATCTGATTTTTATTTTATTTCATTTATTTTAATTTGAAGACAATTACTTTACAATATTGTGGTGGTTTTTGCCATACATCAACATGAATCAGCCACAGGTGCACATGTGTCACCTTATGCTGAACCCCCCTCCCACCTCCTTCCCCACCCCATCCCTCAGGGTTGTCCCAGGACACCAGCTTTGAGTGTCCTGCTTCATGCATCGAACTTGCACTGGTCATGTGTTTTACGTATGGTAATATACATGTTTCAATGCTATTCTCTCAAATCATCCCACCTTCACCTTTCCCACTGAGTCCAATAATCTGTTCTTTATGTCTGTGTCTCTTTTGCTGCCTTGCATATAGGATCATCATTACCGTCTTTCTAAATTTCATATATATGCATTAATATACTGTATTGGTGTTTCTCTTTCTGACTTACTTCACTTTGTATAATAGGCTCCAGTTCCATCCACCTCATTAGAACTGACTCAAATGTGTTCTTCTTTATAGCTGAGAAATAGTCCATCGTGTATGTACCACAACTTTCTTATCCATTCATCTGCCAATGGGCATCTAGGCTGCTTCCATGTCCTACCTATGTAAACAGTGCTGCAGTGAACATTGGAGTAAATGTGTCTCTTTAATTCTGGTTCCCTCTGTGTGTATGCCCAGCTGTGGAATTGCTGGGTCATATGGCAGAATGGAACTGGAGGAATCAACTTTTCTGACTTCAGCCTATACTACCAAGCTACAGTCATCAAGACAGTATAGTACTGGCCAAAGACAGAAGTACAGATCAATGGAACAAAATAAAAAGCCCAGGGATAAATCCACGGAACCCTTATTTTTGAAAAGGTGAAACTATACAATGGAGAAAAGACTATCTCTTTAACAGGTGGTGCTGGGAAAACTGGCCAACCACCTGTAAAAGAATGAAACTAGAACACTTTCTAACACCACACAGAAAAATAAACTCAAAATTAATTAAAGATCTAAATGTAAGACCAGAAACTATAAAACTCTTAGAGGAAAACATAAGCAGAACACTCTCTGACATAAATCACAGCAAGATCCTCTATGACCCACTTCCCAGAGTAATAAATAAAAATAAAAATAAACAAATGGGACCTAACTAAACTTAAAAGCTTTTCCACAATGAAGGAAACTATAAGCAAGGTTGATAAGGCAGCCTTCAGAATGGGGGGAAATAATAGCAAATGAAACAACTGACAAAGAACTAGTCTCCAAAATATACAAGCAGCTCATGTAGCTCAATACCAGAGAAACAAACAACTCAATCAAAAAGGGGGCCAAAGAACTAAACAGACATTTCTCCAAAGAAGACATGAAAGTGAAAGTGAAAGTGAAAGTGAATTCGCTCAGTCATGTCCGACTCTTTGCGACCCTGTGGACTGTAGCCCACCACGCTTCTCTGTCCATGAGATTTTCCAGGCAAGAGTACTGGAGTGGGTTGCCATTTCCTTCTCCAGAAGATCTTCCTGACCCAGGGATCAAACCCAAGTCTCATACAGATGGCTAATAAACACATGAAAAGATGCTCAACATCACTCATTTTTAGAGAAATGCAAATCAAAACCACAGTGAGGTATCATCTCACACGGGTCAGAATGGCCACCATTAAAGTCTATAAACAATAAATGCTGGAGAGGGTGTGGAGACAAGGGAACCCTCTTACACTCGTACAGTCACTATGCAGAAGTGTGGGGATTCCTTACACTGACTTTTAGTAGCAACTAAAGTCCCCCTGGAGGATGTCGTGTGCAGTGCTTCTCTGTAAGCCCCAGCATGGGAGCTCTGAAGTCCTGGCTGCCAGGGTCAGGATGCGCCCCTCTATTAGCAAGGGAAACTGACTGAAAGCAAAAGAAAAGAAGATGAGGTAATGGATCCTTGGCCAAGGATCCTTGGCCAAGGATACATAATGAAAGCGATCCTCAAATTGTGTAAGATTTAGGTCCCACAAAGCTGGCCTGGTTGATTCGTTCAAGATGATGCAACAGAAGGACACCAGCTTAACTCTTCTTATGTAAACACAAAAATCACAATTATCTACTGGGTGCTCAGTCGCTCAGTCATGTCCGACTCTTTAAGATCCCATGGACTGTACCCTACTAGGCTTTTCTGTCCATGGGATTTTCTAGGCAAGATTACTGGAGTGGATTGCCATTTCCTTCTCCAGGGATCTGCTGAATAACCATTAACAAAACTGCTAAAACTTGTCAAAAAAGACACCCTAATTCCAGTTTTTTAAGGAATCTCCACACTGTTCTCCATAGTGGCTGTACTAGTTTGCATTCCCACCAACAGTGTAAGGGGTTTCCCTTTTCTCCACACCCTCTCCAGCATTTATTGCCTGTAGACTTTTGGATCACAGCCATTCTGACTGGCGTGAAATGGTACCTCATTGTGGTTTTGATTTGCATTTCCCTGATAACGAGTGATGTTGAACATCTTTTCATGTGTTCGGATAAGAAAGCTGTGGTACATATATACAATGGAGTATTACTCAGCCATTAAAAAGAATACATTTGAATCAGTTCTAATGAGGTGGATGACTCTGGAGCCTATTGTACAGAGTGAAGTAAGCCAGAAAGAAAAACACCAATAGAGTATACTAACACATATATATGGAATTTTGAAAGATGGTAACGATAACCTGTATGCGAGACACAGATGTATAGAACAGTCTTTCGGACTCTGTGGGAGAGGGCAAGGGTGGGATGATTTGGGAGAATGGCATTGAAACATGTATATTATCATATGTGAAACAAATGTCAGTCCAGGTTTGATGCAGGATACAGGGTGCTCAGGGCTGGTGCACTGGGAAGACCCAGAGGGATGGTATGGGGAGGGAGGTGGGAAGGGAGTTCAGGATGGGGGACACATGTACACCCGTGGCGGATTCATTCCAATGTATGGCAAAACCACTACAATATCATAAAGTAATTAGCCTCCAATTAAAATAAATAAATTTATATATTTAAAAAAAGACACCCTAAATAGATAGCCAGTGGGAATTTGCCATATGACTCAAGGAGCTCAAACTGGTGCTCTATAACAACACAGAGGGGTAGGATGGGGTGGGAGGGAGGATCAAGAGGGCAGGGACGTATGTATACTATAGTTGATACATGTTGAGGTATGGCAGAAACCCAACACAATATTGTAAAGCAATTATCCTTAAATTAAAAATAAATAAAAATTTTTAAAGATACCTTAAATCCAAAGACAAAGAAGAAGCCACCACAAGATATCAGGAGGGGTAGAACTGCGACAAAATCAGCTCCCATACCCACCAGATGCTGTGCTTAATCACTTAGTCATGTTCAGTCTTTGTGGACATGTAACCATGTAACCAAGGACTGTAACCCACCAGGCACCTCTGTCCATGGGGATTCTCCAGGCAAGAATACTGGAGTGGGCTCCCATTCCCTCCTCCAGGGGATCTTTCCAATCCAGGGATCAAACCCAGGTCTCCCACATTGCAGGTGGATTCTTTACAGTCTGAGCCACCAGGGAAGCCTACTTGCCAGGTGGGCAACCTGCCAACTGGAAAACAATTATACTACAGAAGTTCTGCCACAGTACTGAAAATCCTGAGCCCCAAGGCAGGCATCCCAGCCTAGCGGTCTGGTAACAGGAGGAGGAGCCCCCAGAGAATGTAGCTATGAAGATGAGCAGATTGTGATCTCAGGAATTCCACAGGGCTGGATGGAAAAAGGACAGTCTTGGAGGGCACACACAAGACTGTGGACTGTGTGCACATGAGCACACAGGCAAATAAAGCAGTGACCTCATAAGAGGCTGGACCAGACCTACTGCTAGTATTGGAGGGTCACCTGCAGAGGCAGGGGGCAGCATAGCTCACAGCAGGGACAAAGACACTCAGAGCAGCAGCTCCAGCAGATACTCATTGGCATGAGGATGCCCAGAGGTTGCCATACAAAGAGTCCTGGAAAATATTGGGAACAAATGACAAGTTGAGAAACTGAAAGAGACTTGATGTAGTAAGCACGCAGGGAGAAGGATGGTGACTCAGGATGGGCAGGTGACGTGCCCATAACCTAAGAGAGATGGAAGCCATTGAGGGGTATCTATTGAGGTCCAAATATGGTGGGCGGATAGAAGTGACATAATTAAATCATGTCCAAAGCTATCTCAGCTTTCAATGTGTCCAGCACATTGAAGGGGAAAGAAAGGATATGGATGTAGTTAGGACTAGTGTAGGAGTGTGGGAAACCAAGGTAGTAACTTGGACCAGGCAGTGATGGACCTGAAATGGAGGTGACAGAATCCAGAGAAAACTCAAGTCAAGTTGAGCAGCCCAGCGAAGGCCTGGACGAAGGCAGAATGAGGGAAAGGGGGGCGTTAAGGAGGACTCCTGAGTTTGTTGCTGCATACCAGGAAGAATAGTGGTTTCTTCCACTTGGTGACCTTATTCTATTGTTAAACTTTCTGTGGACTTTACTAGATAATGGAGGGAAGAGAATGTGAGAACCGTAGGCAAATGAGACATTTTTCATGTTGGACAAACTGCCATAGTTACCACTTGAGTAAGCAGCTGGGTCAGTCTCGGTCTAGAACTGCCTGCCCACTGTCACATTATTCATATATGTTTCATATGTGTTCACTGATGCATATGTGTTCCCTCCCAAGTTCTACACTGACAAGTCCCTGCAGAGATCCATTCTGCACTAAGAGCAGTCACACTTCCCTGACAAATTCCCAGCAGACAATTCCAGTCCATCACTGTAAGCTGTCCCAAGGCAAAAAAAACAGTGCTAGGGATTGGGCTCAGAAGGTGGTGGGTTGGTGAGGCCAAGGGAGTTCAGGGTGCTGTCAGCCCAGGTGTGGGAGCGCCGGAGGACTGCAGCCCGTCTGTACGTGTATGTTGTGTGGGTCAAGTCTTGCCTGAGTCTCTTCTGCCTTCTTCAGGGCACCATGGTGCTGACCAACCTGACTGCACTGCACAGGGACCCCGCAGAGTGGGCCACCCCTGACACGTTCAATCCAGAGCATTTTCTGGAAAATGGACAGTTTAAGAAAAGGGAATCCTTTCTGCCTTTCTCAATAGGTGAGTAGCAAGAAATAGGTATGTGGGAACCCAGGACTCCTCTCTCTACCCTTGCCTACTCTTCTCCTTGTGATGCTTTGCTTTAGTTGGAACAACTCCAGATAGCCCTGCCAAGCATGACTCACTCTTGCTGTGGTTGCACCTCAAGATTCCCTGGGGTGAGCATCCCCAGGATTAATGCTGTTGCTTCCTAAGCCCTGGCTTGACTCTGATGGAGATTTCAGCTTCACATTGTTCTGTCCCTGCCAACACTGGGGATAGAAGCGTAGCCTCCTCCTGTTACCCACAAAGAAGGTTGGAACCTTACCATCTGAGTAGAGTTTTAAGTGTTCCAAGATCTTTTTAGAGCCTCCCACTCACAAAAATGTGAAGTGAATTACTACAAAAGGGATGAGGGAGGTGCCAGTAAAGGAGCTGCTTGTCTGTCATTATGGGCATCACAAGGGACTTGTGCCATGGACTTAAGTAGATGAGATTCTACTCTTTAAGATATTCCTGAAGAGGTCTTTTAAAATTTTGCCTTTTTAAACTCTAATAACCCCTTTACAAATATAGTTACATCATTCACATGATGCACAACCCGAAATGTATGAAAGAGAATGCAGGGAAACTCTCTCTCATGTTTCCAAGGCAGCCAGTTCCAAAAGTTCCAAAAGCTCCAAATATTTTAACTTATAACTGTGAAATGAGTAACAAAATTCTTCATATGTATCAGATAATGAGTTATGTATTTTGTTGAGATCATTTCAAATAATATCCCAGATCCTTAATTCTATAAATGTTTCTTGAGCACCTGTTATGTGTAAAGTATTCAGTCCTGAGGATATGAAAAATGATTCAGTAGACAAAAATACCATGCAATTCTCCTGTAACCTTCCAGGGTTCAAATTTGAATCACCGCTTTGGGTATAAGGAAGATAACTGAAGTTTAGCAGGGTCTGCTATGGAATATACACTCATAAAAGTCATGGGGGCAGTCCTAGAATTGAGTGTTATTCATGTTTATCCAATACTAATGCCCGTGCCTCTTCCTAACAGTATCTCCTAAAATAATAACTAAATGCTACACTGAGTTGACATTCTGAAATTCATAGTAGTTTTCTTATCATTAATTTTCTGTGACAGTATCATTTTGCTGATCATGCCACAAAGGCACAGAGAGGAAGGGTCTGGAATTTGACCCCATGCTTAGCTTAGCTTAGGCATGATCCAGAGCCCAGGCTTCCCTTCTGTAGGATACTGTCCTGAGTGTATCTGAACTCATTCGATTAGATCTTCTGTGTCTTTCCTCTCCAGTTCTGTGCCACCTTTGCTCACATTGGGCAAGTCACTTTCTAATCTCAAAGCAGAGATGAGATGTAAGAAAACCTTCCAGTCTTCCTGTCTATAAGAGCTTCAGGTTTCCTATTACAGTACAAAGTTTTAGCTGTTTTAATGTTATAATTCTCCTGAAGTTTTTGTTGTTGTTGTTGTGAGAGTTGTAACACACCCTTCTAATTACAGATTTTATTTGCAAGGAAATTATTTTATTTAATATGTACAGCAATCCAGTTATTAACAGTTTGACAGGAAAGAAATCAGTATTTCCTTTCCCAAGGCATAGAAATTAGGATTTAGAGAAAGCTGTTTCTTACCCAAGGCCATGTGCCCAAGGAATTGGCAGAAAACAGCCTAAGACTCATTTGTTGTTTTTTTAAATTTTTTTTTGTAAAGCAGAGTTGATTTACAATATTGTGTTACTTTCAGTAGTAGAGCAAAGTGATTCAATTATATATATATATATATATATATATACACACACACACACACACACACACATATATGGAGAAGGAAATGGCAACCCACTCCAGTGTTCTTGCCTGGAGAATCCCAGGGATGGGGAGCCTGGTGGCTGCCGTCTATGGGGTCACACAGAGTCGGACACGACTGAAGTGACTTAGCAGCATACACGTATATACACACACCTTTTTTTGTTGTTTTAGTTTTTTCCCTTACAAGATACTACAAAATATTGGTATACTTCCCTGAGCTATACAGTAGGTCTTCATTGGTTATGTATGAAGTTCTAATCTAGTGTGCTCCCTAACACAACTAGAATGTAACACATTTACTTACTTAAAAGCCCTTCCATTTTAAGATTCACCAAGTCCATGTCATATGTATCGATTGTTACATTGCTGTATTACAAAGGTGGTAAACTCAGTGACGTAAAACAGTAAGTGTGTATCGTTGCCCGAAGCCTACAATTGAGCTGGGAGCTGCCTGATCTTAGCAGGGCTCTCTTGCCTGTGTAGGAGGGCAGATGACTGAAGACTGATCTAGGACTAGATCGGCTGGGTCAGTGGGGCTCTTTTCCAAGTTTCCTCCTCCAGCAAGCTAACCCCCGCTGGTATACATGCAGATGATAAGACCCAGGAGGGAGGAAAGCACACAGTGCCTCCTGAGAGCCAGGCTGGGAACTGGCGACCGTCACTCCCACTTCATTCCGGGGCCCACGCAGGTCACACTGTGAGCCCCAGTTCAAGGGAAAGGGAAATAGCACAGCTTTTATGGGAAGGGCTGTGGAATCACATTGCAGATGATGTGGGTACAGGGAGAGGGGGGAGATTGGAATTTATGGGAAGGGCTATGGAATCACATTGCAGATGATGTGGGTACAGGGAGAGGGGGGAGATTGGAACAAGTGTTGCAATCAGGTAATATCCCTCTTTCTGCCTGGGAAGAATGAAATTCAGAGAAGGTAAGCAACTTGGGGTTTTCCTCAGCTGTGGCAGAACGCAGCCTACCTAAATAGAGTAGGAAACGGAAGCCTGAAAAATGCTCTGAATCGAAAAGTCAACACTACTATTCGTTTTTCTCCCACCACACTCCCATCTGGGGCACAGTTGCTTTGACTCATTCTTGATCCAGCACTTTGTAAAGAAAGCTTCCTTGAAGAATGGGGTGTGGAGAGCTCCCTCCCTTCTCTTGGAGAGGCGATCAGGTGTGGAATTAGAACACACACACAGTCAGGGCAGATGGCAGAGGTATCATTGCAAACATATTTTTTTTCTTCATTTAAGTGTTTCCCTGTTGATGCAGCAAAGCAGCAGACATCTTCATGAAGACAAGAGACTGAGTCCTCATTTTTCAAAGTAATCACTGGATCATAGGAGACAAAAAGAGAAAGACCTTTTTTCAGAAACCCTAGACCAATTCTCTCATTCTTAGTGAGGTGATTGATCTAGTTATTTAGAGGGAGCACCAAGGAGAAGGTCCACATTTCCCGTGGTCCAGAATGAAGTTGTAGAATCAAGTGGCCCTCCTTTTCATGATTTTAAAATCAAATTCATATCTCCTGTATTACTCATATCCTTGTCCAGCCACATAGTGTAGTTAGGATATTATTTTACAAGTTTGACAACTGAAAATGGTTTAGGTTGGTGAGAATATTTACTCATAGCCCAGAACTGGTTACTGGTTACCAACACTGTAAATCTGGATCCTGACTCTGTGGATCCAGTTTTGTCACAAATCTGGATTACTTGAGGATAATTTTCAGTATTTACAATACAGCTGGTTTGGTACCATTTGAACAAATTTCTTCCTCTGCTGCATTTTTAACTGATGTCCTCATTGTTCTATTAGTGATGCGTAAAGAGATCAGAGAGAGGGGAACAGAGATGATTAGAAACTGCTGGTGGGAAACACAGACACACAGGCACAAAATCATATAAAAAGGACATAATTCTGAAGCATATCTTGATTTATTAAACACATTTGCAGGCATTCTCTAATCTTATTTTCAACAACTGCTTACAGAGGCAGAGGACAAAATTGAGGCATATCCCTACAATAACTATTTTTGAAGAATATTTCACGACATGGGGAAAAACCAAAGTAACAATAGCAATGCCCAGAATTAACTACAGAGAGTAATCTCAGGGATGGGTGTGCAGGAGAATCTTTACAAAGACAGTGAGGAAATTTGTCAAATGTTAACAAGGGTTTTTTGTCTGGATTATGGGATTACAAACATCTTTTATATCTTTATACTTCTCAGACTTTTTTTTTTTCATTTTTGCAATGAACATGTATTAATTAGTGAGAAGGTAAATTATTAAAACACCCACAAGAGAGATAATGGAGACCCGAGTAGGGTGTTGTAGCCCAAGTGGGGAGGAGGGCATCATGAAGGGAGGGGCTGGGGGAAGCCTGGAAGAGATGGTGCAGAGGTGGGCTGAGATGGGGTTGGCCCTGCACGGGCAGCCCTGGCAGGGAGATGCCCAGTCCTGATGGAGGGAAACGTGATGTAGAGAGAAGATGCCTCATACTTGAGAAGCCTTGATCTGATGTTCACTTTCTTATCCTTCTCAACAGTTGTTTTTTATAATGATTGAAAAATATTAAAACAGAATTTTTCTTTTTGTCTGCTTTTGTCATCATCATTTCCTGATGGATTTTTGAACGACTTTAGGCTAGACGCTATTTGTAGGTCAGCCCAGCCCCTCTGCGCTCTGTCCGCAGCCTGCACCTGCACCCTGTACCTTACCATCCTGACCCCTGAAGGCACTGAGCTGTGCGATTGTAGATTCACTCAACTGGGCTTAGGTTTACAAGGTGGTTGCCATGAAATAAGCCAGCTGCATAAAGGCCAGGGCCTATCAGCCTCTCACTTTGCTCAGTTTTTTAAGACGTGGTACAAGATTTCAGTCCTTGCAAGACACAGTCACCACCTGAGCAGGTAACTCACGTCATATTTTTGTCTTTTAGGAAAGCGGATGTGCCTTGGAGAACAATTGGCCAGGACAGAGTTGTTTATTTTCTTTACTTCACTTCTGCAAAAATTTACCTTCAGGCCTCCAGAGAATGAGAAGCTGAGCCTGAAGTTTAGAGAAAGCCTGACCAGCTCCCCAGCCAGCTACTGCCTCTGTGCTATTCCTCGGGCCTGAAATTGTCCAGAGGGGGAGGAGAAGGAAAGAAAGAAGAATGGGCCTGTTCCCCTCAAGACAGAGCACATGCTCAGGAGTGAGGGAGCAGCATTCAGTGCCTCTAGGACAGGTCACAGGAACTGGACTCAGAGGAAACTGAATCCAAACCCCAGCTTAACTGTCTCCAGTGGGGCCTTGGGCAAATCAGTTATGTTGTGAGTGATTTCATTTTCATCTGGGAAATAGAAGGTGGACAATGATTTCTTCTCTAAAGCAAAAACTAATGCAAAGATCAAAGGAAATTAAGGGCTTTAAATGGCTTGGAAACCATAAAGCACATCATAAAATTCATAGTTGTGATCTGCCTTCTGTGTCCTTCCTTAGACAGAAATATGCTTCTGGCCTGTTGAGATGGCCTGGGTCAAAGTGGGACCAAATGGTGGATAAGAGTCAGAAGTTGGGCCCTGGGGCAGCCATGGAGGTCAGCCAGAAAGGCCCTCACATTTGGTAGCACCAGGCAATCTTATCCTGCTTCTGCCTCAGACTGGCCCCTGGGAAGTCAGCAAGGCAGGTAGATTCCTATTAATAAGCACGGTTCTGTGGAAAAGCAGTTTCTCTGGTTTACCTAAGAAAATACTACCTTGGCCTTGGACACCAGAGACAAATAGAATGTCACCAAATTTAAACAAACATGGAAAGCTACTTAGGGGGAAGTAAATGTGGAAATATTTTCTGACTTTAACGTGCCCTCTTACCTTAAAACCTCCCTCATGCATTATTTCTGAACCCCCTTATTGTTGTTAAGAACACGGTGGTTGTGATGTTTTCTTAAAAATTGATTGTCACTGTGATTGACATGTAGCCCCAGCCTAAACACAGATGATGAGCATTGACAGAGTATTGTGTAGAAGGAGACAGAAATGCAGGAATCCTGCTCAGCCCTCCTGTGTGGGTGCTAAGGAGAGAAAATGCCATCAACTGGAAGGCCAGGTCCCACTGAGAACCCATGGGGTTGGGATGCCAGCCCACATGCAGACAAGCAATGAAACATGGTAAACTGTATTAAACCTTATAGAAGGTCTTTTTTCCTAAGGCTGTTAGAATTAAGGAATTTAAATAGCTCAGAGCAAAAAGGGCCATGAAGACATGGGGCTCTTCAATCCTGTTGCTGGGATTCAGAGAAAAACTATGTCAGTGGGCACCATTAAAGGAAAATAGAAATAGGAAGGGAGGCAGGGAGGAAGGGAGAGTCTGGCTGGATCTATCCTGTGTCTGTCAGAGCCAATTGGTATTCAAAGAGAAATGATTGTGTTTCCTAAAGTGCATGGGGAGGGTTTGAGTTAGACTAGAACTCACTTCATGGAAAAGAGACAGGGAAAAAATGAAAACATTAACAGGCTTTATTTTCTTGGGCTCCAAGATCACTACAGATAGTGACTGCAGCCATGAAGTTAAAAGACATTTGCTCCTTGGAAGAAAAGCTATGACAAACCTAGACAGCATTAAAAAGCAAAGACATCACTTTGCCAATAAAGATCTGTATAGTCAAAGCTATGATTTTCCAATAGTCATGTACAGATGTCAAAGTTGAACCATAAAGAAGGTTGAGCACTGAAGAATTGATTCTTTCAAATTGCTGTGCTGAGAAGACTCTTAAGAGTCCCTTCAACAGCAGGGAAATCAAACTAGTCAATCCTAAAGGAAATCAACCCTGAATATTCATTGGAAGGAATGATGCTGAAGCTGAAGCTCCAATACTTTGGCCACTTGATGTAAAGAGCTGACTCATTGGAAAAGACCCTGATTCTGGGAAAGGTTGAGGGCAGGAGGAGAAGGGAGTGACAGAGGATGAGATGGTTGGATGTCATCACCAACTCGATGGACATGAGTTTGAGCAAGCTCCGGGAGTTGGTGATGGACAGGGACGCCTAGTATGCTTCGGTCCATGGAGTCATAAAGAGCTGGACACACCTGAGTGACTGAACAACAGCAGGACACTGAGAGCCCCAGCTGCATCACCCGAATGCACTTTCCTTGTAACCTTTTGGAAAGCTGCCTCTCTGGAAAGCACTGCAAATTATATTTCTAGAATAAAATGAATCAAACCAGCCCTCGAACACCCAAACATCTGAGACCTTGTCTTCCACTCTTTATTCCCCCAATCAGTTTATCCTCTTTGGAGACTAAGAATTGGCCAAAATACTTTTCATTATGTGCTCAGTCTCCTAAATTATAAAATATAGGGCTTTTTATAGTCATCTCTGAGGTCCATTCCTACTCTGTTGTGCATTTTCCATGACTCTCTGGTGGATCAGAGGTTAAAGCATCTGCCTGCACTGTGGGAGACCTGGGTTCAATCCCTGGGTCGGGAAGATCCCCTGGAGAAGGAAATGGCAACCCACTCCAGTATTCTTGCCTGGAGAATCCCATGGATGGAGGAGCTTGGTGGGCTACAGTCCACCATCCCAAGAGGGATGGTATGGGGAGGGAGAAGGGAGGAGGGTTCAGGATGGGGAACACATGTATACCTGTGGCGGATTCATTTTGATATTTGGCAAAACTAATACAATTTTTTAAAGTTCAAAAATAAAATAAAATTTAAAATAATATAAAAAAGAATTTTAAAAAAGAGAGTTATAAAAGGACAGAAAACAAAAATTATTTTGTAATGCTTTTACAGATCGAGAATTTATATTTTACGGTCTCTCAATGAGCTTTTGAGAAAAATATAGGGCAGAAAGTTCAACTACCCTCAGTCCTGTGTCCCCAAGTTTCTGGTTAATTGTGGTCACATGCTACTTGGGTCTGGGCCCCATTGCATCTATCAGGCCAGATGAGTGTCCAGGGGTTTTCCATTGATCCCATGAAAGTGAAAGTGAAGTTGCTCAGTCCTGTCCGACTCTTTGCAACCCCGTGGACCGTAGCCCACCAAATTCCTCTGTCCATGGGATTCTCCAGGCAAGAATACTGGAGTGGGTTGCCATGCCCTCTGCAGATATACCATCCTAACACCAATCAAAAGAAAAGTGAAGTCGCTGTACTAAGTGCTGATATCAGAGCAAGGAAAATTATCATAAATTTTAAAAGGGAAGTACATAACAAAAGAATCAGTTCTCCACGAAGACATAGCAATTCTACAATGTGCATGCACCTGCAAACTGATGGAACTGCAAGGGAAAATAGATGAATTTCTTATTATAGTTAGATACTTGAATATCCCTTTACCATCAATGGACAGAACCAAGAGTCAGAAAATCAGTAAAGGCAAAGTTGAACCATGCAATATTACCACTTACTTGGATCCAATTGAGATTTATAGAATTCATAATCTAACAAGAGCAGCACGCATATTCTTCTCAAGCTCATGTTGAACATTCACCAAATAGGCCACATTCTAAGTATAAAACACATTTTATCAAGTATCATATGGAAATCACACAAATTATGTTTTCATAACAAAATGGAGTTAACTAGAGACCAATAAAAGAATAGTACATGAAAAACTTAAAACTATTTGAATATTGAATAACACATATAAATAAGCATGGACCAAAGAAGAAATCTCCAAAAAATATCTTTAAACAAAGAAAATATAAGGTATCAAAATGTGTAGATGCAGTGAAATCAGTGCGCTGAGGAAAATTTATACCATTGAATAAATAAAGGTTTAAAATAATCTATGCTTCCACCTCATGGTTCTAGAAAAGGAAGAGAAAATTAAATCCAAAGAAATCATAAGAAAATAAATAATAAAAATTAAAGCATCAGTGAATGAAATTGAAGATAGGAAAATAGAGAAAATGAACAAAACCAAAAGTTAAAAAAATTTAAGTTTTTAAATTGGCAAACATCTAACTAAGTTAACTAAGAAAAAGAGAGAGATGGTTTAAGTTACTACTATAAATGAACACGCAACATCACTACTCATCTCATGGACATTGTAAGAAAGGAATATTATGTACAACTCTGTGCCCACAAATTTGATAAATGGGCCAATTCACTGAAACACAGTCTAGAAAAACTCACAAGGAGAAATAGATATCTCAATAGGCCTGTATCCATTTAAGAAATAAAATAAATAATAAACTTTGAAAAGTGAAAGCACCAGATCCAGAAGCTTCCAAATATCCATTCTACTAAACTTTAAGAAGAAAACTATAGCAAGTTGCTACAATCTCTTCCAGAAAATCAAAGCATAGAAAATACTTCATAATTCAGCCCTTGAGACCAGCACTAAAAAAAAAAAAAAAGACATCAGAAAAAGGGAAAAATCAATCTCTCTCTGATATAAGTGCAAAAATCTTCAAACAAGTATTAGTAAATCCAATCCAGAGATTACACAGTTATATAGCATGATCAAGTGGAATTTTTTTCTATGGTGCAAAGTGGGTTTGAAATTCAGTTAATGAAGCTCCATCACATCAACAGACTAAAGAAGAATATTCATATAACTTCATCAACAGATGCAGAAGGAGCATTTGACAAACTCCAACATGCACTAATAATAAAAACTCTTAGCAAATGAAGAATAGAGAAGGACTTCCTCAACTTGATAAAAAAATATCTACAGAGAACTCATGGCTAACTAACATCATAGTCAATGGCAAGAAGCTAGACGCTTTCATCAAAAGATCAGTAAAAAGATATAGGTATCCTTCTTATTCAAGATTGTACCAGAAGTCCTAGCTAATGCAATATGACAAGAAAATGAGATTAAAGATATATATATACATATATATATATATATATAAACTACCAAGAAAGAAACAAAATGTCTATGTAGAGAATCACAAGAAATTAACAAAATACCTTCTGGAACTAATAAGCAATGGTAGCAACGTAGTAGGACAAAACATTGGATTATACTACAAAGTATTAAGTAAAAAAAGATGAATACATAAAATTTAATTTCTTTAAATACAAGCAAAGAACAATAGAAATTTGAAATTAACAACTTAGTATCGTATGCAAGCTAAATATGGGAACTTTCTTTACTTATCACTCATTTTATGTAAATTTATAATACAAAGTTGACGATCTGTTCCTAAAGTTTTTATGGAAAGGCAAAAGATCCAGAATAATAAACACAAAATTGAAGGAGAAGAGCAAATTTGGAGGACTGACACCAGCAGACTTCAAGACTTACTATAAGCTGCATATCAGGATGTGTGGTATTGGTGGAGAATAGACACATAGATCAGTAGAACAGAATAAAGACCCCAGAAATAGATTCAGAAAAACACAGTCCTTGACAAAGGAGCAAATGCAATTCAATGGAGAAAAAGTAATATCTTTTGCTGGAATAACTGGAATCCCTATGGAAAAAATGAACCTGGACACGGATGTTACACTTCTCACAAAGGTTGACTCAAAATGGATCACAGATATAAATGTAAAACTCAAAACTATTAAACCTCTAGAAGATAACAAGGAAGCTATCTAGATGACCTTGAGAGTTTCTCATGATTTTCCATATAACACCAAATGCAAGATTTATGAAACAAAAAAGTAAGCTGGACTTCATTAAAATTTAAAAAATTAACACTTATTTGAAAGTGCACTTTGAAAATTAGCCATATTTATTCCAGATAGTAGCTGTTCAGGTAACTGTGGTTGAGGACTTCTACTGGACTGTATCCAAAGGAAACTGATTAGGATGGATAAGATTCCCAAATTCACCAAAAGCCTAGTAGATATCAGATATCTCAGAACTTTGGCCTTAAATTGATTTAATTCTTACAACTCTCAGTATGAAGTGAAAATATTATTCTCATTATACAGAAGGCCCAAAAGAGTGAAGTGTTTTGCCAAAGCTCACCAAGGCAGAATGAATGGCACAGCCAAAATAAGAACCTGGGTTTTTTTAGTCAAATACCTTTGTCAATTATATTCAAATATGACTTATAAAAAATTAACTATAACAGTGATAGCGATGAAATAAGTTACCAGTGAGTGCTCAACATTACTTACTATTAGGAAAATGAAAATGAAAATGAGCTATGCCCTCATACTTGTCATAATGGCTATTATCAAAAGATATCAAGTGTTGGCAAGTACGTGGACAAACCCTTGTACACTGTTGATGAGTAAGTAAATTGGCACAACCATTATGGAAAACATTATAAAGATTACTCAAAATTTTAAATAGGTCAACCTTATGATCCAGTGATCCTCAGTCAGTCAGTTCAGTTGCTCAGTCGTGTCCGACTTTTTGCCACCCCATGAATCGCAGCACGCCAGGCCTCCCTGTCCAACACCAACTTCCGGAGTTCACTCAGACTTACGTCCATCGAGTCAATGATGCCATGCAGCCATCTCATCCTCTGTTGTCCCCTTCTCCTCCTGCTCCCTATCCTTCTCAGCATCAGAGTCTTTTGCAATGAGTCAACTCTTTGCATGAGGTGGCCAAAGTACTGGAGTTTCAGCTTTAGCATCATTCCTTCCAAAGAAATCCCAGGGCTGATCTCCTTCAGAATGGACTGGTTGGATCTCCTTGCAGTCCAAGGGACTCTCGAGAGTCTGCTCCAACACCAGAGTTCAAAAGCGTCAATTCTTCGGTGCTCAGCTTTCTTCACAGTCCAACCCTCACATCCATACATGACCACAGGAAAAACCATAGCCTTGACTAGACGGACCTTTGTT
>NW_011486910.1:816991-819385 GCF_000754665.1 Bison bison bison | reverse complement strand
CGAGAGTCTGCTCCAACACCAGAGTTCAAAAGCGTCAATTCTTCGGTGCTCAGCTTTCTTCACAGTCCAACCCTCACATCCATACATGACCACAGGAAAAACCATAGCCTTGACTAGACGGACCTTTGTTGGCAAAGTAATGTCTCTGCTTTTCAATATGCTATCTAGATTGGTCATAACTTTCCTTCCAAGGAGTAAGCATCTTTTAATTTCATGGCGGCAGTCACCATCTGCAGTGATTTTGGAGCCCCAAAAAATAAAGTCTGACACTGTTTCCACTGTTGCCCCATCTATTTCCCATGACGTGATGGGACCAGATGCCATGATCTTCGTTTTCTGAATGTTGAGCTTTAAGCCAAGTTTTTCACTCTCCACTTTCACTTTCATCAAGAGGCTTTTTAGTAACTCTTCACTTTCTGCCATAATGATCTCTGTTAGTTTCCAAGGCAAACCATTCAATATCACAGTAATCCAAGTCTATGCCCCAACAAGTAATGCTGAAGAAGCTGAAATTGAATGGTTCTATGAAGACCTACAAGATCTTTTAGAACTAACACCCAAAAAAGATGTCCTTTTCATTAAAGGGGAATGGAATGCAAAAGTAGGAAGTCAAGAAACACCTGGAGTAACAGGAAAATTTGGCCTTGGAATACAGAATGAAGCAGGGCAAAGGCTAATAGAGTTTTGCCAAGAGAACACACTGGTCATAGTAAACACCCTCTTCCAACAACACAAGAGAAGACTCTACACATGGACATCACCAGATGGTCAACTCCAAAATCAGATTGATTATATTCTTTGCAGCCAAAGATGGAGAAGCTCTATACAGTCAGTGAAAACAAGACCGGGAGCTGACTGTGGCTGGGATCATGAACTCCTTATTGCCAAATTCAGACTTAAATTGAAGAAAGTGGGAAAAACCACTAGAGCATTCAGGTATGACCTAAATCAAATGCCTTATGATTATACAGTGGAAGTGAGAAATAGATTTAAGAGATTAGATCTGATAGATAGAGTGCCTGATGAACTATAGATGGAGGTTCATGACATTGTACAGGAGACAGGGATCAAGACCATCCCCATGGAAAAGAAATGCAAAAAAGCAAAATGGCTGTCTGGGAAGGCTTTACAAATAGCTGTGAATAGAAGAGAAGTGAAAAGCAAAGGAGAAAAGGAAAGATATAAGTATCTGAATGCAGAGTTCCAAAGAATAGCAAGGAGAGATAAGAAAACCTTCCTCAGTGATCAATACAAAGAAATAGAGGAAAACAACAGAATGGGAAAGACCAGCGATCTCTTCAAGAAAATTAGAGATACCAAGGGAACATTTAATGCAAAGATGGGTTTGATAAGGGACAGAAATGGTATGAACCTAACAGAAGCAGAAGATATTAAGAAGAGGTGGCAAGAATACACAGAAGAACTGTACAAAAAGGATCTTGATGACCCAGATAATCACGATGGTGTCATCACTGACCTAGAGCCGGACATCCTGGAATGTGAAGTCAAGTGGGCCTTAGGAAGCATCACTACCAACAAAGCTAGCAGAGGTGATGGAATTCCAGTTGAACTATTTCAAATCCTGAAAGACGATGCTGTGAAAGTGCTGCACTCAATATGCCAGCAAATTTGGAAAACTCAGCAGTGGCCATAGGACTGGAAAAGGTCAGTTTTCATTCCAATCCCAAAGAAAGGCAATGCCAAAGAATGCTCAAACTACTGTACAATTGCACTCATCTCACATGGTAGTAAAGTAATGATCAAAATTCTCCAAGCCAGGTTTCAACAATATGCAAACTGTGAACTTCCAGAAGTTCAAGCTGGTTTTAGAAAAGGCAGAGGAACCAGAGATCAAATTGCCAACATCCACTGGATCATCAAAAAAGGAAGAGAGTTCCAGAAAAACATCTATTTCTGCTTTATTGACTATGCCAAAGCCTTTGACTGTGTGGATCACAATAATCTGTGGAAATTTTTTTAAGAGATGGGAATGCCAGACCACCTGACCTGCCTCTTGAGAAACCTATATGCAGGTCAGGAAGCAACAGTTAGAACTGGACATGGAATAACAGACTGGTTCCAAATAGGAAAAGGAGTACGTCAAGGCTGTATACTGTCACCCTGCTTATTTAACTTCTATGCAGAGTACATCATGAGAAATGCTGGGCTGGAAGAATCACAAGCTGGAATCAAGATTACCGGGAGAATTATCAATAACCTCAGATATCCAGATGACAGCACCCTTATGGCAGGAAGTGAAGAAGAACTAAAGAGCCTCTTGATGAAAGTGAAAGAGGAGAGTGAAAAAGTTGGCTTAAAGCTCAATATTCAGAAAACTAAGATCATGGCATCTGGTCCCATCACTTCATGGGAAATAGATGGGGAAAGGGTGGA
>NW_011486910.1:774655-816842 GCF_000754665.1 Bison bison bison | reverse complement strand
GATCCCTTGGACTGCAAGGAGATCCAACCAGTCCATTCTAAAGGAGATCAGTCCTGGGTGTTCTTTGGAAGGACTGACGCTAAAGCTGAAACTCCAGTACTTTGGCCACCTCGTGCAAAGAGTTGACTCCTTGGAAAAGACTCTGATGCTGGAAGGGATTGGGGGCAGGAGGAGAAGGGGATGACAGAGGATGAGATGGCTGGATGGCATCACCGACTTGATGGACATGAGTTTGAGTGAACTCCAGGAGTTGGTGATGGACAGGGAGGCCTGGCGTGCTGCAATTCATGTGGTCACAAAGAGTCGGACATGACTGAGTGACTGATCTGAACTGAACTGAACTGAATGGTCTATTGGTTTTCCCTACTTTCTTCAATTTATGTCTGAATTTGGCAATGAGGAAATTATGATCTGAGCCACAGTCAGCTCCCAGTCTTGTTTTTGCTGACTGTATAGAGCTTCTCCATCTTTGGCTGCAAAGAATATAATCAATCTGATTTTGGTGTTGACCATCTGGTGATGTCCATGTGTAGAGTCTTCTCTTGTGTTGTTGGAAGAGGGTGTTTGCTATGACCAGTGTGTTCTCTTGGCAAAACTCTATTAACCTTTGCCTTGCTTCATTCCATATTCCAAGGCCAAAATTGCTTGTTGCTCCAGGTGTTTCTTGACTTCCTACTTTTGCATTCCAGTCCCCTTTAATGAAAAGGACATCATTTTTGGGTGTTAGTTCTAAAAGGACAGAATGTGGTCCACTGGAGAAGGGAATGGCAAACCACATTAATATTCTTGCTTTGAGAACCCCATAAAGGTCTCCAAAATCACTGCAGATGGTGATTGCAGCCATGAAATTAAAAGATGCTTGCTCCTTGGAAGGAAAGTTATGACCAAACTAGACAGCATATTAAAAAGCAGAGACATTACTTTGCCAACAAAGGTCCGTCTAGTCAAGGCTATGGTTTTTCCAGTAGTCATGTATGGATGTGAGAGTTGGACTATAAAGAAAGCTGAGTGCTGAAGAACCTATGCTTTTGAACTATCGTGTTGGAGAAGACTCTTGAGAGTCCCTTGGACAACAAGGAGTCAAACCAGTCCATCCTAAAGGAAATCAGTCTTTAAATTCATTGGAAGCACTAATGCTACAGTTGAAGCACCAATACTTTGGCCACATGATGTAAAGATCTGACTCATTAGAAAAACCCTGATGCTGGGAAAGATTGGGGGCAGGAGGAGAAGGGGACGGCAGAGGATGAGATGGTTGGATGGCATCACCAACTCAATGCACGTGAGTTTTGGTAAACTCTGGGAGTTGGTAATGGACAGGGAAGCCTGGCCTGCTGCAGTGCATGGCTGCAAAAGTTGGACACGACTGAGGGACTAAACTGAACTGAATTGCTGGGAGGGGCCATGCTTAGTAAATCTTTAATCCAATTTTCTGTTGAAGGGTGGTGCTGTGTTCCCTCCTTCTCTGTGTGCAGATGATACTATATTAATATGTGAAGTAAAGAAGTGAAGTGAAGTTGCTCAGTTGTGTCTGACTCTTTGCTACCCCATGGACTGTAGCCTACCAGGCCTCTCTGTGCATGGGATTCTCCAGGCAAGAATACTGGAGTGGGTTACCATTTCCTTCTCCAGGGGATCTTCCCAACCCAGGGATCAAACCCAGGTCTCCCGCATTGGAGGCAGATGCTTTAACCTCTGAGCCACCAGAGAAGCCCTTATATTAATATGTAGGAAACACTAAAGATACCACATACACAAAAGCTGTTAGAAATAACAAATTAATTCAGCAAATTTGCAGGATCCAAAACCTACAAAACTCAGTTGTGTTTCTGTACATTAATAAAAAACCATCTGAAACAGGTCTTGTTTTTTTCTTTAATGGACTCTGACAGTCTTTTAATTAGTGTGTTTAGAATATTAATGTTTAATGTGGTTATTGATACAGACTATTATCTACCATATTCATTGCTGTTTTCTGTTCATTGCTTTTGATTTTTGTTTCTTTTTGTTTTTCACTTTTTTCTCCCCTTTTAACTGAGTATTTTGCATAATTCCATTTTCTCTTTGTCTTAGCATGTCAATTATATTTCTTTTTTAAAATTTCAGTGGTGGCTCTACAGTTCACAGTATATATTTCCAACTGATTCAAATCCACTTTCAGCTAGAACTAGTCTACTTGATTGGTAGTGCAAGCACCTTACAGTAGAATTTTCCTAATTAATTCTATCCCTTCCAACATTTTATCTTTCATATCATCTTTGCATTTGCTGAAATCACCAAGTATATTGTTGCTATTTTTATTTTGAACAAACTTTTATCAGCTCAATTAAGTAAAAGCAAATAGTATTTAATACTTTAATTTTTTTCTTTAATGTCCTTGTTTAGGTCTGTGTTTGTATTCTGTATATCTTTCCTTCTCTCTGAGGAACTTAATTAATCATTTCTTGTGAGGCAGGTCTACTAACAACAAATTCCCTCAGACTTTGAGAAGATATTTATTTTTCCTTAACTGCTAGATGGAACAAAAAATGCATACACATAATTTTTTTTACTGAAGCAATCTATATAAAGCAGAGAGTTCAGTGCCTTGTTATAAAGTAGTTCACAAGAAATGTCAGCTGCTGCTGTTTTTGTGATGGTTCACCAGGCTGGGTTCCATCCTTTGGTGAGAAGGTGATTGAAAATTGAGATGCTCAAGTGTCTGTGGAGCTCTCTGAGATACAATAAACATAAACCTTAGCGCCCCTTGGTCTCAGAGAATGACACTCTCTAGATAGAGTAACAAACCAATGGAAAAGAACCAACACATGAGAAATGGAATATTTCCTGCCATATCAGTAAACAAAGGATGTCAGAGTCATCAGCAATTGCAGTCACCAGAGAGGGTGAGCTGATTACCTTGAGGGAACTCAGGAAGAAAAGAATACCTGCCACCTAGCAGCCATCAGACTGCAGCCACTCCCTATGTTGAGCCCCGAGGAAACTCAGGATGTGAAGACATAGGATACTGGCCGCAGATAGGTAAGGTGCCTATCAAAGGAATGATTTCAGTGAGCTCAGACTCTTACATCTTTCCATATACAGGAAAGTGCTAAATTTCTTAACTTGAGATATCTGGATTTCCTTTAATTAATGAAAATCTTTTGCCTTTCAGACTACTTGACCTTTGTTGCAAAACTTCTAAATAACCTGGCTCCCATCTTCTCCTCAGCTGAGCAGTTCTCTCACTGTTACTTGAGATGCTGCCTTCTGGACTTAAAGTCCTAAAGTGAAAGTGAAGTCGCTCAGTCATGTCTGACTCTTTGCGACCCCATGGACTCCTAGCTGCCTCCTGCATCCATCCATGGGATTTTCCAGGCAAGAGTACTGGAGTGGGTTGTCATTTCGTTCTCCAGGGGATCTTCCCAGCCCAGGAATCAAACCTGGGTCTCCCACATTGTAGGCAGATGCTTTTACCATCTGAGCCACCAGGGAAGTCCTAAAAATCCCCACCAAATAAAACATAACTTTAAATATTTAGGTGGTGAATATTCTTTAAGTTGATGAAACAAAAAACTTCCAGCCTGTCCTTTTTCTGATATCTAAGCATGTTCTCCAGGGAATCCCATGCCTGACATCTAGTGGATAACAGGCAGGCTGGGCTACAGCCCAGAAAGGGAAAGAATCTGTTAGGGGCCAGTTGTGGGGAGGGGAGGAGAAGGAAGGGCTACTCCATCTACAATCCACTCTCACTAAGGTATTCATTTTAAAATGTTCCTCTGCCTAGGTTTTCTTAGTGCTTCCTGCTGCTTCCCAGAGTTCATATTCCTTAGGGAGCCACATGGATCCCTTCTTGTAGCCTCTTTCCACTTGATAGTCTTCTTACCTCAGCATTCCATAACTGTGGCCACTCTGAATTCCTTAAAATTCCCTGCAACACCCAACACTCTCAAGAATCATCAGCTTCTTCCCTGCCTCCCAGCACAGGTATCTTCCTGACAAACAGCACTGTGGTAGGTGGTTGTGATGATTAAATAAAAGGAATGTTCAATGCTAACATAGCTTATTGTTGGTACTCAGCAAAGAATAGTTCTAGATCGCTAGAAATGCCTGGAGCACTTTCAACACAAGCCTGTATTACAAACTGAAGTTCAGAAGGAGATGGCTTCATCACTTACTAGGAGAAACCCCAATTGGTAGCACTAAGTGACAGGATTAGTATATAGAATTTTAAAGCTAAGATCCTAAACCTGTATACCCTTCTTTGAGAAATATGTTGTTTAATTTCCAAGTATTAGAAGCTTTTCTTGTTTTCTTTACCTGTTAATGATTTACAATTGGAGATCGTTAGGGTCAGAGAACATTTAACTGTATGATTTCAACTTTGAACAAATATATAAAGGTTGGTTTTATGACCCAAGATAGAGTCCATGCATACTTTAAAAAATATGTCTCCTGCTGTTGCTGTGTGGAGCATTCTGTACTATATGTCAGTTAGACTTGAAGAGATTAGTTTGTTGGTTAGTGCTTCTATGCCCTTGTTGACTTCTTATCTACTAATTCTATCAATTACTAGGAGAGGCGTGTTGAAGTTTCTAACTATAATTAGAGGCTTATTTCTGTATCTAGTCGGTTCTGATAGTTTTATTTCATGTATTTGGCAGCTCTTTTATTTGGCACATGCACATTAAAATTGTTACATTATCTTGGTGAACTGGCTCTTTAATTATTACATAATGTCCTTCTTTATCCCTGATGATTTTCTTTGCCTGAACTTTATCCAATATAATTTAGCCACAGCAGCTCTCTTTTGATTAGTATTTGCATAGCATATGCTTCTCCATTCTTTCACTTTTAACCTACTTATACGGTTATATTTTAGATGTGTTTTTATATGTAACATATAGGTGGGTCATTTTTTTCATTCTCCCACTCTCTCTTTTAATTCATAAATCTAGATCATTTATATTTAGCACAATTTCTGAGGTCTAAACAATTACGTCTTCCATTATACTATTTACTTTGTATTTCACTTTTTTTATTCCTCTGTTTCTCCTTTCTGGTCTTCCTATGGGTCGGTCACTTGAACATTCTGTAAGAATTCTGTTCTAATTTATCTGTAATATTTTTGAGTATGTATCTTTGTACTGTGCTTTAAGCACTTCCTATAAAGTTGTACACATAGTGAATGGTGTGGCTAATATTGGAACCAAAGGCTGTATTCCAGTGTAATAATAGATTCTCCCAAATTATGGAAGTAAAAAAAATAACTGTCTCAATTTTCATCTACCAAAGTAACTAAACCTTCCAGCATTTGGGTAGGAGTATGCTAATGATACTTCAGTAATAAGCCTCTGCCTCCTGAGATGGCCAAAGGGAAAGCCATTTCTCCTGGGGATGTCATTTCTCTTTAGAATGAAGCCCCCTTTGTTGTGGCAACCAAGAACCATCTGAATAAGCCAATAATCACTGTGCTTTCTAGCATAAGGGCAATGCTGATTCAAGTTTACGTGAAGAAAACCTCATCTAAAACACCCTGGACCTCTTCTTTTCTGGAACAGAGACAACTTCAACCACCCTGCGCTAGGGGCTTCTCTATATGGCCCTGAACCCCAAAATCCAAGGTCAGTGCATCAGTGGGTAGACCTGGCCCAGATCAGTATGCTTCCATAAAGCAGTTCATATAAATCTCAATATTCCTAAAGGGAAATTGGATTCACTGTCACTAATAACGAGAAGAAACTGAGGCTCAAAGAGCTTTAGGATCTCACAGCAGACATGTGGATCAAGGGTTTGCCACCAGATTTGTCTCACACCAGGGCCCACTTCCCACTCACATACATCCCTGAGGAGCTAGTCTGGAGAGCTTACTATAGCTTTAGCCATTATGATCCTGGTTATTCTATTCTTTAGTTTGACCAGCCTGCATGAATGTTATGGGAAAATAGAATAATAGAAGCTCCTCTGCTTTTTTCAGAAAAAGTCCAAGCTGAGATTGACAGCATGCTTGGCCAGTCACAACAGCCAAACAGCCATTCCAGACTCCATGACCTACACCAATGCTGTCATCCACGAGGTGCTGAGAATGGAAAACATCATCCCCGTGAACGTGCCCCGGGAGGTGGCACTGGACACCACTCTGGCTGGATACCACATGCCCAAAGTAATTAGAGGTTCACTAACAGTCTTCAAGCTCCTATTTGTAAATACTAGGAATCTCAACTAGAAAAGTCACATGTATTCTTATCTTAGGGAAACACTTAAATGGAGGGAGAGATATATTACTGTTGATGTGATACCAGATTTTTTTTCTTCATTTGGTGTCCTTAGAAAATTAGTTCAAATTAATGTTAACAGGTGTTGTGGTGAAGAAGGCAGATTCCTAGGTCAAACATTTTCAAGCAAAGATTGACTTTTCTTTGCTATGAAATTTCCCAGTGTTTTTACTATGTGATATGAATTGTCAGAGCTTCCCTGGTGGTGCTAGTGGTAAAGTGGTGCTAGGTGGTGCTAGACTACTTTGCTGCTGCTGCTGCTAAGTCGCTTCAGTCGTGTCGGACTCTGTGCGACCCCATAGATGGCAGCCCACCAGGCTCCACCACCCCTTGGATTCTCCAGGCAAGAACACCGGAGTGGGTTGCCATTGCTTTCTCCAATGCATGAAAGTGAAAAGTGAAAGTGAAGTCACTCAGTCATGTCCGACTCTTCGCAACCCCATGGACTGCAGCCCACTAGGCTCCTCGGTCCATGGATTCTCCAGGCAAGAGTACTGGAGTGGGTTGCCATTACCTTCTCCGAGACTGCTTTGCTAGTCTCCTGCTTTGCAGGTTCCATCTCTGGGTTGGGAAGATCCCCCGGAAGAGGGCACAGCAACCCACTCCAGCATTCTTGCCTGGGAAATCCCGTGAAGAGAGGAGCCTGGTGGGCTACAGTCCTTAGAATTGCAAAAAGTTGGACATGACAAGCAACTTAGCACGCACACATGCAAGCACGTGCATTGTTAATACTTGTTGAGATGCAGCAGGCAGCAATTCTCAGTCAGCCTTTGCCATGAGATCCTTTTCTTTGCCTTGGGAGAACTTCTTACAGGGACCTACCACACTTACTTTGGAAAATTCTCCTTCACAATCCTGGGCCTATAGAATGTTGAAATATGAATACATATTTGAGATCACCTGAACCAACATTACATTAAATTGGTGTTTCCAACATAATATCCCCAAAGGTATTTCTCCAACTTTAACTTAGAGCCCCTTAATGAGATTACCTCACAAGGGAAAAGAATCTAAGCTATGTAGCATTAAGTATTAAAAACAGAAAAGAATTGTTAAGCAATGATTATGTGCCATGGACTATAAAGGTTCTTTCAAAATGTCTTTATCAGTCTTCAGAATAATTCTGTTATCCTCCTTTTAGAAATTTGAAATTCAGGCTCAGAGAATGATTAATCTTGCATTTGAATTCTCAACTACAAAGTGACCAAAGCTGGGTTCCGGAAACAAACCTGTTTTAATTTCCAGGCTCATCTTTTTCTTACTATATACATGTTCTCTCCACAGGAGCTGCTTTACTTCGACTTTGGAAGAGTCTCCGTGCAACTCTTCTCAGTGATTCCCTGTTAAATTTCCTGTCCTCTCCAAGGCAATTCTGCTCTCACTCTGCCCACCCTTCTCAACAATCTCAGCAGACAGCTCTCCTGTGCCCCTTAGTGCCCTCTCTGCACACTGCACACCACCTTGGTCCAACTCTGAGGATCCACTGCAGTTTTTCTGAGTCCCTCCAGCGACAGGGGAGCCTGGTGGGCTGCTGTCTATGGGGTCGCACAGAGTCGGACACGACTGAAGTGA
The DNA here is from genome assembly GCF_000754665.1 of Bison bison bison. Taxonomy (NCBI): domain Eukaryota; kingdom Metazoa; phylum Chordata; class Mammalia; order Artiodactyla; family Bovidae; genus Bison; species Bison bison. The sequence goes on along the minus strand of NW_011486910.1, from coordinate 809,016 downwards.
CTTAGCAGCAGCTTGTGTGTGGAACCTGGGGTTGTTCTTAAAGCAAAACCAGAGGAACTTCCCCATTGTGTTTCCCTTGGTCACCATCGCTGCAAACCAAGAAAAACAGCTATTTCTGCAGTGAGTGCATTTACTATTTTCTTGCTGATTGACCATCTTGTGGGTGACATTGAGAGCTAAATGAGTTCACAAAGGACCTGTGCATATTCATAGCAATTGATTTAGCTCCAGAGAACCATCCCATCTCAACAGACTGGTTCTAATGGGTTTTCTTTTCTAATGTGTTGTTCTGTGAGGCCCAGTGAGCCCAGTGATTTTTAATAACAACTTGAATAGCACCCTGGGGGGTGTCATTCGCAGTGCTTCTCCACACTGCCCCAAGCTGAGGAGTGCCAGTCCTCTGCATGCAACTTTCTATGAGCAAGGGACACTAGACTGAATGCAAAGGGAAAGAGAGGGGGAAGTGGACACTGAGGTAAGCCAGAGTCTTGCCCATGGATACACAATGAGAGTGCTCCTCAAGTTGTGTAAGGTTTAGGTCCCCCAAAGCTGGGGCCTGGTCAGTTAGCTCAAGAGGGTACAGTAGGAGGTTGTGGGCTTAACCCTTCTTATGTAAACATAAAAATCACAATTATCAATTGAACAATCACTGAGAAAAAAAAAAAAGAAAGTTACCAAAAAGATATATTACATCCAAAGACAAAGAAGGAGCCACAAGAAGATGGTAGGAAGGGCACAAGTGCAGTAAAATCAAATCCCATACCCATCAGGTGGGCAACCTGCAAACTGGAAAGCAATTATATTAATAACAAGTTCTGTCACAGATGTGAAAGTCCTGAGCACAGTGTAAGGCTTCCCAGCCTGGGGGTCTGGTAACAAGAGGAGGAGCCCCCAGAGAATGTAGCTTTGTAGACCAGCAGCTTTTGAACCCAGGAACTCTACAAGGCTGTGTGGGGAAAAGAAACTCCATATATGAAGGGCACACCCAATGTCATGTGCACACCAGGACCCAGGGAATAAGGCAGTGACCTCATAGGAGACTGGACCAGACCTACCTGCTAGTACTGGAGGATCCCCTGGAAAAGGAGGGGGTCAGGGGCAGCTTTGGCTCACACCAGGGATAAAGACACTGGTGGCAGCAGCTTCAGCCAGTACTCACTGGCATGAGGATGCCCAGAGGCTGCCATGAAAAGAGGCATGGAAAGAAGTGGGAACAAATGGCATGACTGAGAAACTAAAAGAAATTTGATGAAGTGGGAGTTCAGGCAGAAGGTCAGTGGCTCACACAGGGGGCAGGCGATGTGTCCATCTAAGAGAGATGGGAACTATTGAAGGGTATCTATAAGGTCCAGGTGTAGTGGGTGGATAGGAGTGGCATAATAAAATCATGTCCAAAACTAACTCTGCTTTCAGTGTGTTGAGTACATTCATGGGGAAGAGAAGATGGGCATGGATGGGGCTACTGTAGGAGTGTGAGCAACTAAGGTAGTAACTTGGACCAGCTTGCAGTTGACATAAAATGCGGGTGATAGAATCAAGAGAAATCTCAAGTGAAATTGACCAGCACAATGAAGAATGGAATGAAGGCAGAATGAGGGAAAGCGAGGCTCCTACAAGGACTCCTGGGTTTCTTACTGCATTCCAGGAAGGATAGTGATTCCTTCCACTGGGTGACCTGATTCTATTATTCAACCCTCTATGGAGTGTGCTAGATAATGGATGGAAGTTAATGGGAGAAAGTTAGATGAATGAGATATTTTTCATGTTGTAGAAGCTCCTATAGTTACCTCTTCACTGAGCAGCTCAGTTGATTTTGGTCCAGAACTGCCTGCCCACTGTCACATTATTTATACATGTTGCATACATGTTCATTGATACATACATATTCTCTCCCAAGATCTACATGAAGTCCCTCCAGAGACCCATTCTTTACTCAGAAGTAATCACAGTCCCCTGATAAAATTCCCAGCAGTTAATTCCAGTCCATTATCTTAAGCTTTTCCATGGCAAAGAGCAAAGTCCTAGGGTTGGGCTTAGAAGGTGGAGGGTTGGAGATGCTGAGGGACTTCAGGGTGCTGTCAGCCTTGGTATGGGAACCTGGGGGACTGCTGCCCCTTTGCACATGCGTGTTGTGTGTGTCAAGTCTTTGTGAGTCTCTTCTGCCTTCTCCAGGGTACCATGGGGCTGACCAACCTGACTGCACTGCACAGGGACCCCGCAAAGTGCACCACCTCTGACACGTTCAATACAGAGCATTTTCTGGAGAATGGACAGTTTAAGAAAAGGGAATCCTTCCTGCCTTTCTCAATAGGTGAGTAGCAAGATATAGGTATCTGAAAATCGAGTCCCTCTCTCTGCCCTTGCCTACTCTTCTCCTTGTGATGCTTTGCTTTCGTTGGAATGTCTCCAGATAGCCCTGCCCAGCGTGACTCACTATTGCTGTGGTTGCACCTCAGGTTTCCTTGGGTGGAGCATCACCGGGACTGTGTTCTTATTTCCTAAGCTCTGGCTTGATTCTGGCGATGATTTCAGCTTCAAGTTGTTCTGTGTCCCAGAACACTGGGAACAGAAGCTTAGCCTCTGCCTGCTACCTACAGAGAAGATTGGAACATTGCCATCTTTATAGAATTGTAAATGATCCAAGATCTTTTTACGGCATACTCCGTAGTGGCTCGAGGGCTTCCAGAGTGGCTCAGATGATAAAGAATCTGCCTGCAGTGTAGGAGACCTGGGTCCAATCCCTGGATCAGGGAAGATCCCCTGGAGACAGAAATGGCTACCCATTCCAGTATTCTTGCCTGGGAAATCCCATGGACAGAGGAGACTGGCAGGCTACAGTCCATGGGGTCTAAGGAGTCGGACACGACTGAGTGACAGACACTTTCACTTTGCTTCTCTGGTGGCTCAGATGGTAAAGAATCTTCCTGCAATGCAGGAGACCTGGATTTAATCCCTGGGTTGGGATCAAAACTAAAGCTAACTGCTAAGAAAGGGATGGATGAGGCACCAGTAAAGGGGTTACTTCTTTATCATTATGGGCAACACAAGTGACTCTAGGTGCCATGGACTTACTAGATGAGATTCTATTCTATATATTCTTTCTGAAGAGGTCTTTTTGCCTTTTTAATTTCTAATAACCTTTAAGAAATCCAGTTAATATATTTACAGGGTGTGCAACTGGAAATGCATAAGGAGAATGCAGAGATATTCTCTCACATTTCCAAGTCATCCAGTTGCAAAAGGGTGTAACTCTTAACAGTATGAAATAAGAAAAATTCTTTATATATACCAGATAATTAGTTAAATATGTTCTTGAGGTTATTTCAAATAATTTCCCAAATCCTTGATTCTTTTTTTTTTTTCCAAATCCTTGATTCTGTAAATGTTTCCTGAGTACCTATTATGTGTCAAGTATTCAGCCTGGAGGATATAACAATGATTAGGTAGGAAAAAAAGAATGCAACTCTCATGGACCATATATTGTAGTGCAATCTTACAAGGTCCAAATTCCAGTCACCACGTTGGGGATAAGGAAGGACTCTGAAGCTTAGCAGAGTCAAGAATGGTACCTATAGTCATAAAGCTCACAGGGGCAGAGTTAGAACTCAATGTTAACCAGGTTTATCAAATATAAAACCTGAGTTCAGAATGTGACATGATTAGATGCATCATTTAGGAAAATAACTGGTGCTGCTGAAGGTTAAATTGGAGACAAGTAAGATTTATGTACATAATTACCATCAACAATGGTGAAAGTGATGGCCACACGATGTATAGGTTAAGTGCTATGGAAAGATTACACATACCTCTTTCATTTTGAAGAATATTTCTAAAAGGACAGAGAGTAATCTATGTTTGATGTTACTCTTATTTCTGTTCTACATCAGTCCAGTTTGTATTGTCTACCATATAGTCTGTAATTTAAGATAAACCTTAGGAAACAGTTTCCAACTTTAAATTAAAAGGATCTCTATTAACAGCTACAGCATCATTGCTTTCATTTCATTTTAGTTTGCTTTGCCTTTCACTTAAAATCTGTACAAAAACAAAAAGTGTGCCCTTCCTGGCAATATCTCCCGAAAATAATGACTACATGCCACAGTGAGTTGGCACTTTGAAATTCATAATAGTTTTCTTATAATTAATTTAAATTAAATATAGATTGATTTTTTGGTGACAGTATCATTTTGCTAATCATGCCCAAAAGGCACAGAAAGGGAGGCAATGGAATTTGACCCCATGTATACATGATGCAGAGAGAAGGCAATGGCACCCCACTCCAGTACTCTTGCCTGGAAAATCCCATGGATGGAGGAGCCTGGTAGGCTGCAGTCCATGGGGTCGCTAAGAGTCGGACACGACTGAGCGACTTCACTTTCACTTTTCACTTTCATGCATTGGAGAAGGAAATGGCAACCCACTCCAGTGTTCTTGCTTGGAGAATCCCAGGGACGGGGGAGCCTGGTGGGCTGCCGTCTATGGGGTCGCACAGAGTCGGACACAACTTCAACTTAGCAGCAGCAGCAGCAGCATACATGATGCAGAGCCCAGGTTTTCCTGCTGTAGGACACTGTTTAGCAGGTATCTGGACTGATTCTGGTTAGATCTTCTGTGTCTTTCTTCCTCTGGTCCTGTGCCACCTTTGCTCACTTGGACAAATCACTTCCTAACATGAAAGCCCATATGAGATGCAGGAAAACCTTTCAGTCTTCCTGTCTACAAAAGCTTCATATTTCCTGTTACAGTACAAAGTTTCAGTTGTTTTAAGAATTATAATCATTCTTGTTTCTTTTGTTGTGGTGGTTATTGAGAGGTGTTACACAGAGTTCTAATTATAGATTTTATTTGCAAGCAAGTTATCTTATTTAATACTTACTTATTTAATTAACAGTTAAAGAGGACAGGGATCAGAGTCTCCTTTCTCAGTGTAAGGAACTTAGGGTTAAAAGAAAGTTATTTCTCATCCAAGGTAATGTGCCCAAGGAACTGGCAGAAAATGGCCTAATGCTAAAGTTTTGTTTTAACTTTTTTTGAAGTATAGTTGATTTACAATGTTATGTTCATTTCGGATGTACATAAAAGTGTTTAAGTTATACATACATATATATCCTTTATCTGGGTTATTACAAAATATTGAGTATAGTTCCCTGTACTATAGAGTAGGTCCTTGTTGGTTATGCATTAAGTTCTAACTGAGTATTCTAAACAATAAGAATGTAACTCATTTTCCCATTTAAAAGCCCTCCATTTTACCATTCACCAAGTTCATATCATATGTATCAATTATTATTTTAAGTCACCGAGTTTTCCACCTTTGTAATGTAGCAATATAATAGGTGTGCATTATTGCTCACAAGTCTACAGTTGAGCTGGGAGCTCCATTGATCTTAGCTGGGCTCTCTTGTCTGTGTGGGAAGTCAGTTGGCTGAGGCTGATCTAGGATGACCTCGGCTGGGGCAATGGGGCTCTTTTCCAAGTTTCCTTTCCAGGAAAATAGCCCAGTTGGTGTACATCTGGAAGATAAGACCCTGTGAGGAAGAAAAGCACACAGTGCTTCCTAAGGGTCAGGCTTGGAATAGGTAACCATCACTCCCACTGCTTTCTGGGCCCATGTAGGTCATACTGTGAGCCCCAGTCCAAGGAAAAGGGAAAATAGCACAATTTTTATGAGAAGAGCTATGAAATCACATTGCAAATGATGTGGATTCAGGGAGAGGGGGAAATTGGAGCCAGTGTTGAAATCAGGTGATCTCACTGTCTGTCTTTCTGCCTGAGTGAAATTCAGGGAAGGCAAGCAATTTGGGGACGCTATCAGTCGTGAGAGAATAAGGCCTAGCTAAACAGAACAGCAAATGGAAACTCCAAAGCTCCACCAAGTCGCAGTGTCAACACCCCTGGCAGGTTTATTCCTACCACACTCCCGTCTTTGGAGCACAATTGCTGTCCCTCGTTCTTGATCCAGTACTTTGTAAAGAAAGCTTACTTGAAGGAATGGCATGTATATAGCTCCTTCCCTTTCCTTAGAAAAAACAGTCAGGTATAGGATTAGGACACATGCACAGTCAGGGCAGATGACAAAGGTGTTATTGCAAACTTACATTTTCTTTTCTTCATTTCAGTTTTTCCCTTTTGATCCAACAAAGCAGCAGACAGTTTCATGAAAGGCAAGAGGTTGAGTCCTCATTTAAAAAAAAAAAAAGTCACTGGGTCATAGCAACAAGATTTGAAAGATCTTTTTAAAAAAAACTCTAGGTTAATTCTCTCATTCCTAGAGAGGTAATTGATGTGTTTGCTAGTGATGGCCAGTTACTGGAAGCACCAAGGAGAAGCTTCATGTTTCATATAATCCAGAATGAAGCCTTGAAATAAGGTAGCCCTGATTTTCATGATTTTAAGATCAAATTCTCATCTCCTGTCTTACTGGTATCCTGCCCAGCCACATAACATAGATAGGAGAGAAATTATTTCTTCAGTTTGACAAGTGAGAATGTTTTTGTTAGGGGAGAATAAGCTGTTTAGTTATGGCCCAGAGCTGGTCCGGTACTCCAGCACTGGTTCCTGACTCTGTGGCTCCAGTTTTGTCACAATATCTGGACTCTCCTAGAATTTGAGGTATTTCCAGTGCAGCTGGTTTGGTGCCATTTGAACAAATTTCCTCATTTGCTGCAATGTTAACCAATTTTCTCAGTGTTCTATTAGTAACTGGTAAAGAGGTCAGAATGAGAGGAACAGAGATAATTAAACTTGTGCTGCTGGGAAATACAGGCATCAGTTCAGTTCAGTTCAGTCGCTCAGTCGTGTCCGACTCTTTGTGACCCCATGAATCGCAGCACGCCAGGCCTCCCTGTCCATCACCAACTCCCGGAGTTCACTCAAACTCACGTCCATTGAGTCGGTCATACCATCCAGCCATCTCATCCTCTGTCGTCCCCTTCTCCTCCTGCCCCCAATCCCTCCCAGCATCAGAGTCTTTTCCAAGGAGTCAACTCTTCGCATGAGGTGGCCAAAGTACTGGAGTTTCAGCTTTAGCATCATTCCTTCCAAAGAACACCCAGGGTTGATCTCCTTTAGAATGGACTGCTTGGATCTCCTTGCAGTCCAAGGGACTCTCAAGAGTCTTCTCCAACACCACAGTTCAAAGGCATCAATTCTTCGGTGCTCAGCTTTCTTCACAGTCCAACTCTCATATCCATACATGACCACTGGAAAAATCATAGCCTTGACTAGACGGACCTTTGTTGGCAAAGTAATGTCTCTGCTTTTAAATATGCTGTCTAGGTTGGTCATAACTTTTCTTCCAAGGAGTAAGCATCTTTTAATTTCATGGCTGCAGTCACCATCCGCAGTGACTTTGGAGCCCAGAAAAATAAAGTCTGACACTGTTTCCACTGTTTCCCCATCTATTTCCCATGAAGTGATGTTCCAGAGTAGCTCACAATAAATGTCAGGTGCTGTTGTTTTCCCCAAAGTTCAAGATGCTGGGCTCCAATACTTTGGTGAGAAGTTGACTGAAAAACACAAAGCTCAAGGATCTGTGGAGCCCTCTGAGATGCAATGAAACCAAAAACCTTAGGGCACCCTTGGTCTCAGGGAATGACGAGCTCTCTAAACAGCAACAACAACAACAAAATACTCCAAGCCTGGCCTTTACCAAGACCCAAGTGTGTGTTCTTTCCAGAATCCCATGGAGCCAGCTGGTGGGCAGGAGGAAGGCCGGATTTCAGAGGCAAGGAGTGATGCGGTGGAGATTTGGCGGGGGCAGGCGAGGTGCACAAGAGGTGGGGCCTGGGGGAAAGCCAGGACTGGTCTGGCCCACCTCGTCACTGGAAGCTAGGCCACGCCAGGGGCGGGGCGAAGCGGAGTTGCGGACGGAGGGAAGAAGAAGAGCAGGAGGAGGTGGGGCAGGAAAGCACCAAAGAGAAAGGAAAAGACCGGGTGCACAGAGGCACGGGGAGGCGGGGCCTGGGAAGCCGACTCGCTGGGGAAGGAGGGCGGTGCTGGCAGCTGGGAGGCAGAGCCCCCGCAGGGACCTCCGCAGACTCGGACCGCGGAAGGGGGAGCAGGCAGCGCAGCCATGTTGGAGGCGTTGGGCTCCCTGGCGGCTGCCCTCTGGGCCGCGCTCCGTCCTGGCACTGTCCTGCTGGGGGCCGTTGTCTTTCTTTTCTTAGATGATTTTCTCAAAAGGCGTCGACCAAAGAACTACCCGCCAGGGCCCCCGCCCCTGCCCTTCGTAGGCAACTTCTTCCAACTGGATTTCGACAAGGCGCACCTGTCGCTTCAGCGGGTAGGAGCGGGCGAAGGTGCCCACGCGCGTCCTGACCCTGACCTGCGGGACAGGGGCCATTCCGGGTACCGAGGGCGGGAGGCCTGGGAGGGGGCACGCTCTGGAGGCTTCCCTGGTGGCTCAGGCGGTAAATAATCTGCCTGCAGTGCAGGAACCCCAGGTTTGATCCCTGGGTGTGGAATATCCCCTGGAGAAAGAAATAGCAACCCACTCCAGTATTCTTGTCTGGAGAAGCCCATGAACAGGGAGCCTGGTGGGCTATAGTCCATGGGGTCGCAAGGAGTTGGACACTATGGAGCAATTAACAATTTCACTTTTCTGAGGCTAACGCAGGCACCCTGGTACACCCACTTTGAGCCTCTCTCTTGACCGTAGCAAGTGGCATGATTCACAGTGCTTTCTACGTGTGAAATATGGTTAACTTTTCACTGTTGAGTGTGCTAGAAAAAATATACTTTGGGGGCGGTGGTGCAGGTTTATTGTAGAAAACAAAAAGTGCCTCTCGGTCCATCTAGCTGTGGGAAAAAGTTTAACTATTGAACTGTAGCTTCTCAGGTGCCTCAGTGGTAAGAATCGGCCTGCCAAGCCGATTGGAGGAGGAATGGCAACCCACTGCAATATTCTTGCCTGAGACACCCCCAAGGACAGAGGAGCCTGGCGGGCTATAGTCCATGGGGCTGCTAAGTGTCCGACACCATTTAGGGATTCAGTAACAACAAGCACTCATCTGAAGCCTTCACATGCTGCCAGGAGCTTAGTCATCCGCATATTTTCTCTTCTGTCAGGATACAGTATGGTTCAGAACCCACTCTGCATGCTTAGTAAATGTTTTTGACTGACCAGGTGGTCCTTTATCTCTTCCGTTTCTTTTATTGGAGCCTTGAGGGTGACAGACACAATACGGTTTTAAGTCATTTAGTTGCGTCTTGTTACACATTGAGCTTCCCTGATAGCTCAATTGGTAAAGAATCCGCCTACAATGCAGGAGACCTGGGTTCAATCCCTGGGTTGGGAAGAACCCCTGGAGAAGGGAAAGGCTACCCACTCCAGTATTCTGGTCTGGAGAATTCCAGGGACTGAATAGTCCATGGGGTCGCAAAGAGTCAGACACGACTGAACGACTTTCTCTCTTCTCTGTTACGTATTACTGGGACATTCTTTTTATAGTATGATCACTTTGTCTTTTTTTTTCACATTGTTTATTTTTGGCTGCACTAGGTCTTCCTTGCTTTTGCTAGGGCCTTCTCTAGTTGCTCCAAGTGGGGACTGCTGTTGGTTGGAGTATCTGGGCTTCTCATTGTGGTGCCTTCTCTTGTTGTGGAGAACAGACTTTAGGCACAGGGCCTTCGGTGGTTGCATTTCGCTGGCTCTAAATCGTGAGCCCAGTAGTTGAGGTGCTCATGCTTAGTTGCTTGTGGAATATGGAATTTTCCCAGACCAGAGATAGAACCCATGTCCCCTGCATTGGCAGGCAGATTCTCATCCACTGCGCCCCCAGGGAAATCTCCCACTTTGTCCTTTTAACATTATTATCCTTGGTGGGGAAAGAGAGAGTGGAAGCTATACTTTCCCTGGGAGGTTCTGTTTCCCTGGTGTAAAATGATTATGAAGAAAAGAAGTGAAAGTATTAGACACTCAGTCATGTCTGAGTCTTTGCGACCCCATTGACTGTAGCCCTCCAGACGCATCCGTCCGTGGAATTCTCCAGGCAAGTATACTGGAGTGGGTTGCCAGTCCCTCCTCCATGGGATTTTCCCAACCTAGGAATCAAACCCAGGGCTTCTGCATTGAAAGCAGATTCTTTACGGTCTGAGCCACCTAAATCTTCACCACTTGTCAACCACATTGTTCCCATCCCCACAAGGTTAGAGCCCCTCATCTTTAGGTTCCTCCTTCTACAATCCACTCTCAATAACGTACTCATTTTAAAATGCCATTCCTCTGTCTAGATTTTCGTAGTGCTTCCTGCTGCTTCCCAGAGTTCATATTCCTTAGGGAGCCACATGGATCCCTTCTTGTAGCCTCTTTCCACTTTATAGTCATCTCCCCTCAGGGCTCCCTAACTGTGGCCACCCTGAATTCCATAAAATTCCTTTCATCACTCAACACTATCTCAAGAATCATCAGCTGCTTCCCTGCCTCTCAGCACAGGTACCTTCCTGACAGACAGCTCTGTGGTAAGTGGTTGTGATGATTAAATAAAAGGAATGTTCAATGTTAATGTAGCTTAATGTTGGTGCTCAGAATAGTTCAAGTTACCTAAGAATGCCTGGAGCACTTCAACACAAGCTTGTATTACAAACTCAAGTTCAAATGGAGATGGCTTCATCACTTTCTGTGAGAAACACCCAGTTGGTAGCACTAAGTGACAGGATTAGTATATAGAGTTTTAAAGCTAAGATGCTAAACCTGTACCTTTCTTTGAGAACTGTGTTGTTTAATTTCCAAGTATTGGAAGCTTTTCCTGTTTTCTTTCTGTTAGTGATTTTGCTTGAACTTGAAAGAACTGTGAGGCAAGTGGCTATATGGAGTAAAGTGGACAGTAAGTTTTTAAATGGGAGGTAACATGAGCTAAAACAAAGTGAGAAGGCAGTGAAGAAGCTGGTTGATTTGTTTGACATAAGCGGAACCTTCCTTATTTCCCCCATTTCTGAAACATTCTCCACCATAACTATATGGCTTATTATAGAAACATAAATGTGAATAACGAAAAAAATCTAACTGGACTAAGGATGGGAAGTGATAGATAAGGAGGATAAATGTATTATGAGGATATAAATTAGGCTGCTTGTAACAAAAAGATCCCAAAGTACAGTGGTGTGAGAATATTGAAATTTATTTCTCTAAACAAATAAGGTGAGATGTAGGCAGGAAGACCAGGATAGCAAGGCTGCTTTGCTCCACAAGGTTATCCAAATACTCAGTGCTTCTATCTTGCTGCTCTGGTCCCACAACCCTCAACATGTGCGATTTCTGTACCATGAAAAGGGGAAAGTGGGAGGTGGTGAGCAGCAGCTTTCCTTTAAGGACATGACCCGGAAGATGCACACATCACCACTACTCACATCCCGTTGGAAGTTAATTGGAAAGTAATGTGGCCAGTTAATCCTTAGGGAGTTCCATCACGCAGCAGAAAAGAGAGAGAATATGCTTTCTCCATGCTTTCATTTAAGGATGAGACATACAGAGCAAGTTAGAGCTCTACTTTATGCCCACCGACTAGGCACTAAATCTCTGTGCATCATTTTCTGAAAACTAGGAATACATTATAGGGTTGTTATAGGAACCAAACAAGTTTGTGAATATCAGTTTACCCCAGGGTAAACTAGCACATAGCTAATGCTTACTTCTATATCTACCCTTCTCCCCTTTTCTTCAAAAATGTATGGTAACCAACTCAAGGAAAGACCAATTGTTGATTATAAATGTGGCATCACTTGTCTGACCTGATTGCCTCATGGACTTCATTTATCCACTCTCTAGCCACTGCCCATCCATTTCTTTGTCAATACCTTATTAGAATCTTTTTGCTAAAATACACTCCCAAATATATCAATAAAAATAATTTTCTTGTTGTGTTATGGTTGCTATCACCAGAATCTTAAAGATGGGAATTTGTAATAGCCCTCATTTTATTCATTTGGAAACTGAGACAGAAGAAAGTCCTATCTGTCCCTTTGAACAAGGGCTTCCACATCCCTTCGCACACAGAGTCCATTCATTCCGCAGAGGCTCCAGTGGCCGTCTGCCAGGGACCCAGGAACAAAGTGACTTTCACATTGCTGTTCTCATTCTTCCTCACAGAAGCTTCTTTGGAGGGAAGGGAACACACAGTGCTGCTTGTGGGACTTTTGTTCCCTGTCCAGGCATTGAACCTGGATACTCAGCAGTGAAGGCCTGAGTCCTGATGTCCTGACCACTGACCCACCAGGGAATTCCCCCTTACATAAACTTTGAGGGAAGAACAGTTTTCTACCTTTTATATCTGGGAAGGTGAGGCTCATAAAAAAATGAAGTAGCTTTCCTAAGTGCTCACAGCTAGTCAACCACGGAGTTAAGATTTCCACATGTCTCCACAGCTAGTGTACTCCTCTCCATAATTCCTCTAATGAAACTTCTGTCACCTACAGCCTGCTGAGTAAGGGGACATTCTCTCCTAGTTTAGTAGATTTGATTTACTAGGAAGTCCCTGTTCCCTACCCCAGAATTCACTAAACATATCTCTGCCTTCTCTGATAAGTCACATGGGCTGAATTCTCTCTTTTCATTAGACTCTAAGATGCTTGAGGTTAGAGACCTTGTTTATTTTATCTTTATGCCTTATTCTCAGGACACATGTGCTCACCCAATTCAAGTATATTGAACATATAAATGAGGGTGTATAATGAATGTCTATGTCCTATAGTGTAGTCTAGATAAGAGCAAAAAAAAAAAATGGAAACAGGTAGACATATTTCCAACAGCTCAAGGTACACAGACAGACAAACACAGAGACTCCCCTCAATATAAGCCTCCTGCCAGCTCCACACACCCTCCATTCCAGGATTCAGAGACATATGCATACTCAACTGTGGCTCTTCTATTTTTCAGTTCGTGAAGAAATATGGAAATGTTTTTAGCGTCGATTTTGGTATATTTCGTTCCGTTCTTATAACTGGATTGCCCTTAATCAAAGAAGCCCTTGTCCACCAAGACCAAAACTTTGCCAACCGCCCCTTGATCCCTATTGAAAAACGTATCTTTAACAATAAAGGTAAGTTTCTTGAACAATGTATGTTTGCTATTCCTATGGTCCATGAAAGGGTCTCCAATAATCCCAAGGACCAGGCTCATCATATTCCTGCCCCTCTAGGAAGCTGAGTCCGCACTCAGCTTTTTTTGAAGGTACCCCCTCAGGGAACCTGGCAGGGTCAGCCCTAATGTCAAGGATTTGGGAGAAGCCATGTTTTTTCAGATGTTTCCCAGTTTCTCTTTGAAACATTTAATCTATTAACTCTATATCCATTCACTCCATGAAAGCCAGGTGTACCTAGTGCTAGGCACCAGTGATAGAACAGTGAGGATAACATACAAAATCCTTGATTGTTCTGTAACTTACATACTATTAAGAGAAACAGTGTCAATTACATTCATAATTTAAGGCCTCAGTGTTATGAAGATAAGAGCAGGGTTCACTTATTACAGGTATCTAATCTAGTCCTGAGACTCAGGAAAAACTTATGTAAGTAAATGACATTTAATAAAGTGATGAAGCAGTGCAGCAGAGGAAATAAAATGTAAAAGTTTCCAAGATGGGAAGACAGACAGTGAACTGAGGAATTGAAAGGTGGCCAGTGCGGGAAGCACAGAGATTAAATGGAGATAATGAAATGAAGATGAAGCTGCTGAGTTTGGCCAGAAATAGTTCATGCAAGTTCTTTTTAAGAATGTTGCTTTTTATCCTAATAACAATGGAGGTTCTGGATGGTTTAAGTAGAGAAAGGAACCATCATATTTATATGGTACATTTTAAAGACTTCTCTAAGCTGCAATGTCAAGAATGGAATAAAGGAAGCAAGAGACTGTTGTAGCCTTTTAGATTAGAAGAGGTGGTGGCCTAGAAGAGGGGGATGGCAAGAAATGTCAGTCCAGTAGGTTAGAGCAGGAGAGTGACTGAAGATACATGGATTTAAGCTACTCAGGAGGCAACTCCAATAGGACACGATGACCTAGACAGAGGGAGAATGAGGTGCTGAGGTACACACCCAAGTGGGTAGGTAAAGGAAAGAAGAGAGATGTGGAGGAGGACAAAGTGTTGGCTGGCCTGGGTAGGGAGTTGTATAGAGTGAATCATGAATTCAGTCATGAATATGCTGAGTGTGAAGCCGAGAGAGTCAAGCAGAGAATTGTACATGTGTCTGGAGCTGAGAGGCAGAAAATAGGTGTTTACTGTCAGTAGATGTGATTTGAAGTTTTAGAAATTGAGATTTCCTAGAAATGGAGGATAGGGTAAAAGAGAGGAAGCTTCAGATCTAGTATAGAAGATAGTTAACCTAAGGTATGATAATTTCTCTGAAGTCATAGAATTACCAGAAAATTATGGAGAGTGTGGTATCCTGGGCTACACTGGCAGAGAATGTTTCAGAAAGAAAGGATCTCATGCTGCTGACTCATTAGGATGGGGTTGAAAAGGATCCTGAATTGAACAGCAGGGAGGGCCATTTCACTAAGGTGATGGAAGTGAAAGGAGACGTTAGAAGGAGTTGAAGAGTGCTCTGGAATGAAGAAATGGGAGGACGGTGGCCTCTCCTGTCTTATAAAATCACTGAAATTCAACTGCACACACCATACAGATTGTTTTCCTTTGCCTGTGGTGTTCTTTCTGCACAGTGTCCACAGTTTGTTATCTAGGGTGATTCTTATCTTTTTAAGATATTTAAGATCTTTTCTATTTATGGGTATTGACTCCTTCTAATCCATAAGTTCATACTTGCTATGTAGCATAACTGCTGCTGCTGCTGCTAAGTCGCTTCAGTCCTAGTAATTAAATAGTCTTATGAGACAAGTAATCAAATGACAGGCTTTGGAGTCAAGCAGACTTGAATTTGAATGCCTGTTCAGCTGCTTACTCACTCTGTGACCTAGCAGAATTTCCTTTTATCTCCCATGTCTCATTTTTCTCATCATCAAAGTTAGGCTGTTGGTTTGGCCTAACGATTGTACCTACCCCAGAGAGTTTCTGTGAACACTAAATTACACAATGCATTAAAAATGCTAGCATGTCCATCATGACAAGCAATCAGTAAATTCAAGGGATTATTGCTTTGGAATTATTTCTCTGAATAGTTTTCAAGCACCTTAAAGCCCTCCTTTCCTCCATCTGGTACATTATCCTTAATGGGTCTTGTTGGCTTTTTTTAATGTTAGCTTTCTTTTCCCAGGATTGATCATGTCCAATGGCCATGTGTGGAAAGAACAAAGAAGATTTGCCCTGACAACTCTGAGGAACTTTGGTTTAGGAAAGAAGAGCTTAGAGGAACGCATTCAGGAAGAGGCTGCCTACCTCATCCAGGAAATAGGAGAGGAGAACGGTAATCAGGTCCCAGGACAGGTGCAGCGACTGTGGTTTACTCATTCACTAGTCAGATGCTGAGTTAGAGCCCATGTGCCTGTCCTGTGCCCAGCACTGTGGGACACTGAGGGAATGACAGTGGACAGCTAACCATGACCTGCCCTCGTGGGGGTCAAGAATTAAGAAGAAGAAGAAGAGGGGTATTAAAACTTACTATTGGTTTTAAATCCTGGTCATCACTTCGACTTCCCAGACATTGACTAAGTACTTGCTGTGTGTCAGACCCTGTGCAGGGGCTGTGGACACAGTCTAAGATGTGGTTCTGTAGTCAGTGTGCCGTATGTCACAGAGAGTAGGTTCTCTGGAAAATAGAAACCAATCTGAAGGCTCTATCTCTTCTCCTGCCTCCAGGACAGCCTTTCGACCCTCACTTCACAATCAACAATGCCGTTTCCAATATTATTTGCTCCATCACCTTTGGGGAGCGGTTTGACTACCAGGATGATCAGTTCCAGGAGCTACTGAGGCTGTTCGATGAGGTGATGCATCTGAGGACATCAACGTGCTGCCAGGTGAGCCCCTTCTCACTTCCTCTCTTGGATAAAGACAGTGGGCTAATGTCAGATACAGATGAGATGGTCTTCCTTTTGTTTTAGGCTAAAATGCAACCTTTGAAATTGACTTCACCACAAACTTGTTTAAAATAAATCTGTTGACTTTAGTGTTTGTGTCCCTGGTGGCTCAGATGGTAAAAAATCTACCGGCAATGTGCAAGACCTAGGTTCCATCCCTGGGTTGGGAAAATCCCCTGGAGAAGGGAATGGCAACCCACTCCAGTATTCTTGCCTGGAGAATTCATGCACAGAGGAGCCTGAGGACCTACAGTCCAAGGGGTTGCAAAGAGTCAGACACAACTGAGCTACTAACACACACACATTAAATATTTACTATCAATAAAAAACATTTCTTACGGTCATTTAAAGTACAGAATTTATGACAGACACGTATGCACTTATGTTTTTTTCCTTAAAAAACAATATCACCATCACTTTTGAGTCTCTCCTCTCCACGTTCCTCCCTAGCTCCACACCTCCATGATCCTCAGATGTGTGTTTCTGTGCCTGACTCTCCCTCAGCACATTGTTTTGATTCATTTGTTAGTTCCTCTTATTTTACTCTGCATAGTTTTCCACTTCATGAATGTGACACTGATTGTTATTCTCTTGAATAAAGGCTCGGGGGATTGATTGATAAACACATTTCTAATTAGAGGGATTTCTAATTTGAGGGATATTATGAATAAAGCGGCAATGAATATTCTTGTTTTATGCACACTCAAAGATACACATACACACACACACACTAGAGACAATTGCCATGAACAAATAGTAAAACAATGTAAGGGAATAGGAGAAGGGCCCCAGGGGTGCTGCTGATTAGAGGATACCAGGAAAGACAGGTCCAAGTAAGTGACACTTATGTGGACATGAATGAAGTACAAGGCTAGTGTTGTACAGATTTCAGACGAAGACCAATCGGATTGTATGAATAGCCAACGCAAAGGACTAAACATTATCATCCTTCAGGTTGTCACAGAGACCAAAGGGGCTGGACTAGAAAGACTAAGAGAGAGTAAGATGACAGCAAGTGATAGCAGAAGAGAGGACAGGAGGGTGAGAGGCCAGCTCATGTGGAGTCCAGATCAGGAGAAGATTTGTCGAAATGTCATGGAAAGTCAGTAAAGTATTGAGGGATAAGCAGTGAAATGATTATGCTCTCCAATGTCTTTCCAAGGATAATGAATTTCCTTCCGGGTCCCCAGCATACACTCTTTAGTAAATGGGAGAAACTGAAAATGTTTATGCTGGTGTGATTAGAAAACCACAAGAGAGACTAGAATCCTGCTGAAGCAAGAGACTTCATTGATGCTTATGATGAAATGATTTATTAAACTGTTAAAGGGTTCCTCTGGCACCTCAGTGGAAAATCAACTGGGAAGGGGGTTAAGGAGAGAATCAAGGGAAATGGTGGAGGCTTTACAGCATCCAGGTGAGAAATGTTGGTGCTTTGTACTAGAATGACAAATACATTGAGTAGTGAGAAGTGGTCTGAAATTGGTTGTATTTTGGAAGAAGTGCTAAAATACTTTGCCAAGAGAAAAGAGGATTGAGACAGAGAAGATGAATCAAGGGTAACTCAAAGGGTTAAGTGTAAGCAAAGAAAATATAGATAACGATACAATAGTTTCTTAGTCTTCAAGAGTGGAAAACTGGCACCCCCTTGTCTTCATGACTGTTCTGTTTTCTCCGTCAGCTCTACAATATCTTTCCAAGGATAATGAGTTTCCTTCCGGGTCCCCAGCATGCACTCTTTAGTAAATGGGAGAAACTGAAAATGTTTATTGCTGGTGTGATTGAAAACCACAAGAGAGACTGGAATCCTGCAGAAGCAAGAGACTTCATTGATGCTTATCTGCAGGAAATAGAAAAGGTGAGAGAACCTAAGTGTTTTCCTGAGTAGTGTTCTTAAAGAACAAGTGAAAGGATTCTGGTTTCTTATGCTTCTGTGACAAATCAAACTTAGGGGCTTAAATAGACCCACATTTATCAAGGCAAGGTGTTGGCAGGGCTGGCTCCTTCAGTGGCTCTAGGGCAGAATTATTGACTGACTTCTCCAGCGTCTCGAGGCTGCTTGTACTCCATGACTCAGGGCCCCTTCCTCCACCTTCCAAACCATTGATATATCTTCTTCTCTGCCACCATCCTCATGTGGTCTCTTTACGTTCTTCTTGCCTCCTCTTATAGAGACTCTTGTGATTATAATTGAAACACTGGGATGATCCAGGATAATCTTCCCACAAAAGTGGACAATTTTTATGGCTCATTTTTCAGCCCACCACAGGGGAAGGATATAGAGATTAGAAATATCATTAGCTTAGAATTGATGATACAATTAGAAATAAAAATATTAGTGTAAGAGTAATTGACTTGAGGTCTTTGAAAAGCCCAAACAACTGCCTTTTCATTGTTCAGTCTCTGTCTTCTACCTGAGTCTGAAGTGCCTGTGCACAAAAGGATGAAGAACCATTGTTTCACTATTACTTGGGCCAATGCCCAGTCTCTCGCCCCTTTCTTTAGCTCCCTAGTACAGAACACAAGTGAAGCTGAGGCAGAGGCCAGAGTTAAGCCTCAAGTGGAGGGACATGTGCCTCTTCCCACATCCTCATATCATCCACTTTCCAATATTATATAGGAGAAGCAAGAGAAAGGCCAGTTTGGATGTATATCATTTAACATAGTGAACCCCCTGGTTAATACTCATCACTGCATCAGTGTTATCATTTTTGTCTCATTAGATTGTTCATTCCTTCTCCTGGAGTTAAAAGAATGGTGCATTTTTCCCCCATCTCCTCTCTTAGTTCACCTTACTCTTACAACATAGATAGAGGCACTGATTCTTCCTGAGAGAAAGAGACTTCACTTGCTATGAGGTGTGCAGATGTGGGATCACACACAGAGCCACATGGACACACTGAAGCTCCTGGAGGACGGTGGTAAAGACGCTGGGGTGCCATGAGGAATGACTGTTAGAATTAGAGAAGTTTAACTGGGGTGATGCGAGAATTGTTGTACTTTAGAGAAATGCATTTTATTCTTTCTGGTATCAATACAAACAGTTGTTGAAAATTTGTTATGTGCCCTTTCTACTCACATAATCTACAGTATAACTTTCAGGGGTGAGTGTTATTATTTCTATTTTACGTATCAGGAAAGTGAAACATAGACAGGCTGATAAGTTTGAGGTTTAGTAACCTGGCCAAGTTGTACAGATAGTGAATGATGTGGCCAATATTGGAACTCAAGACTGTTTTTCAAATGTAATAATAGATTCTCCCAAGTTATAGAAGTAAAATAAATTTATTGTCTCAATTTTCATCCACCAGAGCTAACAGAAGATTCTAGCACTTGGGGCAGGAGGATGCTAATTATATTGGAGTAATAAGTCTCTGCCTCCTGAGATGACCAAAGGGAAAGCCATTTCTCCTGGAGAGGGAGTGGTCTCTCCTCCCATGTTCTGTCTAGGATGAAGCCCCCTATGTTGTGGCCACTAAGAACAGTCTCAATAAACCAATAATCACTGTGCTTTCTAGCATAAGGGCAATGCTACTTCATGTTTCCATGAAGAAAACCTTATCTATAATACCCTGGACCTCTTCTTTGCTGGAACAGAGACAACTTCAACCACCTTGCGGTGGGGACTGCTCTACATGGCCTTGTATCCTGAAATCCAAGGTGAGCACATCAGAGGGTAGGCCTGGGTCAGGTCAGAATACTTCCCTAAATTAGTTCATGTCAATCTCAGTATTCCTAAAGAGTGCTATTTGATTTATCCTCACTATTAAGAAGAGGAACCCGAGGCTCAAAGAGCTTCCGAAACTCACAGCAGGAATGTTGTCCAGCAAGAATTTGCCACCAGATTTGTCTCACACCAGGGTCTACTTCCTACTCATATAACCTCCCTGAAGAGCTAGTCTGGAGAACCTAAAATAGCCATTTTGATCCTGGTTATTCCATTCCTTAGCTTAATCAGGCTTAAGAAAAGTTATGGAATACTAGAATAATACAACCTCCTCTTATTTTCCAGAAAAAGTCCAAGCTGAGATTGATAGGGTGCTTGGCCAATCTCAGAAACCAAGCATGGCCGCGCGAGAGTCCATGCCCTACACCAACGCTGTCATCCACGAGGTGCTGAGAATGGGAAACATCCTCCCTCTGAACGTGCCCCGGGAGGTGGCAGTGGACACCACCCTGGCTGGATACCACCTGCCCAAGGTAGTTAGGGCCTCTCTCATAGCCTCAGGTCTCCAAGTTCATATTTGTAAATGGTTGGAGTCTCAATAGGAAATGTGACGTGTTTTCATGTCTTAGGGAAGCACTTAAATAGGGAGAGAGAGATATTAATATTATTGCTGATGTAATAGTAGAATTTTTTTTTTCTTGTGGGGTTTTTAGAACGTTAGTTCAAAAAAACGTTAATAGGTGTTGTGGGAAAGTAAGGGGATTCCTAGGTCAAACATGTTTAGGCAAAGATTTGCTGTTTTAGATTTGAGATATCTCAGTGTTTTAATATGTGATGTGCATTGTTAATTCCTGTGGGGAGACAGCAGGCAGCAATTCTCAGTCAGACTTTGCCGTGAGGTCCTTTTCTTTGCCTTGGGAGAGCTTCTCACAGGATATGGACCTGCCACATGTATGTTGGAAAATTCTGCTTCACAATCCTGGTGGTTTAGAATATTGAAATATGAATAAATATTTGAGACCATCTTAAATCACTTTAAAGTGATTTGAACCAAAGTGAACCAAAATCACTTTAAAGTGATGGTTCTAACATAATGTCCCCAAACGTATTTTTCCAGCTCTGATGTACACCCTCTTGATGGGACTGCATCACAAGGGGAAACAATCCAAGTCTGTGTAGTACTAAATATCAGAAAAGGAGAGAAAGGAACGTGTGCTTTTTAAGCAGTAATTATGTGGCATTGGTCTTCCCTGGTGGCTCAGACTGTAAAGAATCTGCCTGCAATGCAGGAGACCCACATTTGATCCCCGGGTCGGGAAGATCCCCTGGAGAAGGGAATGACAGCCCGCTCCAGTATTCTTGCCTGGAGACTCCCATGGAGAGAGTAGCCTGGCGGGCTGCAGTCCATGGGGTTGCACAGAGTCGGACACGGCTGAGCGACAAGCACACACACACCATGTGCCACTGGCTGCTCAGGCTCTCTCAGAACATCTGCATCGGTCCTCAGAATAATTTTGTTATCCTCATTTTACAAATTGGAACTTCAGGCTGAGAGAGTTACTAGTCTTTTAAAGACTTCTCAACTACAAAATGACCACAGTTGGGTTCCAGAAACAGAGATTTTCTGATTCCCAGGCTCATCTTTTTCTGTTCTACACCAAGTTCTCTCCTCAGGGGTTACTTTACTTTGCCTTTAAAAAAGTCTCCCTGCAATTATTCTCTGTGGGGCCCTGTCCTCACAAAGGCAATTCTGCTCTCATTCTGCCCACCACTCTTAGGACCTCAGCAGACAGCTCTCCTGTGCCCCCGAGTGCCCTCTCTGCACACTGCGCATTCACAGTTCTTTCCTTTCTCACCCCTTGGTCCATCTCTGTGGATCCATTGCAGTTTGTCTGAGTTCCTCTGTGTGTGGAACCTGGGGCTGATATCAAGGCAGAACAGTAGGAACTTCCCCATTGCGTTCCCCTTTGTCCCCATCCTGCAGAGCTGGGAAAAGCAGCTATTCCTGCAATGATTGCGTTTACTATTCTCTTGCTGATTGACCATTTTGTGGGTGAAATCTGAAGTCTAAATGACTTCACAGGTTATCTTTGTATATTCATACCAATTAATTTAGTTCCCGATAACCATTCTAAGTCAATAGACTGGTTATAACAAGTTTTCTTTTCTGATGTAACATTCTGCAGGCCCAGAAAGCCAAGTAAAACTGAGTTTTAATAGCAGCTCGAATAATCACCCTGAGGGGTGGCATGCGCAGTGCTTCTCCACCCTTCTCTCAGCCCCAAGCGGAGGAGTTCTGAAGCGTTGGCTTCCAGGCCTCTGCAAGCAACCCTCTAGGAGCAAGTGATACTAGACTAAATGCAGAGGAAAAGAAGATAGGGCATTGGGTGCTGAGGATAGGCAGGTACTTGCTGAAGGATACACGATGAGAATGCTCCTCAAATTGGGTTAAACTTAGGTCACAGAAAGCTAGGTCCTGGTTGATTAGCTCACAATGGTGTAGTAGAAGGACTTGAACTTAACCTTCTTATGCAAACACAAAAAACACAGATATCTTCTGAACAACCACTGACCAAAAAAAAAAGGAAACCTACCAGAAAAGATACCCTACATCCAAAGATGAAGAAGCCACAGCAAGATGGCACGATTAGGATAAAGTCAAGTCCCATACTCACTGGGTGGGCGGTGCGCAAACAGGAAGCCCATTACGTCACAGAAATTCTGCCACAGAAGTGGAAGCCCTGAGCCCCATGTCAAGTGCCCCAGCCTGGGGGTCTAACAACAGGAGGAAGTGCCCCCACAGAACCTAGCTTTGAAGACCAGCAGGGTTTGATTGCTGGAATTCCACAGGACTGGGGGTAACAGAAGCGCCACTCTTGGAGGGCACACACAAGGTGGTGTGCACCCCAGGACCCAGGGGAAAAAAGCAGTGACCTCGTAAGAGGCTGGACCAGACCTACCTGCTAGTATTGGAGGGTGTCCTCGAAAGGCGGGGGGCAGCTGTGGCTCACAGCAGGGACAAACACTGGTAACTCCAGCAAGTACTCATTGGCATGAAGATACCCAGAGGCTGCCATGCAAAACCGCATGGAAGGGAGTGGGGACAAATGACAGATTGAGAAATTGAAAGAGGCTGGATGTAGTGGGAGTGCAGGTAGAAGGACAGTGGCTCCAACAGGGCAGGTGATGTGTCCTTAATCTGAGAGTGATGGGAGCTCTTGAAGGCTGTCTGTCAAGTGCCAGGTATGGTGGGTGGACAGGACTAACATGATTAAATCATGTCCAGAGCTAACTCTGCTTTCATTGTGTTGAGAACATTGAAGGGGAAGAGAGGATATAGAGTTGTAGTCAGAGCTACTGTAGGAATGTGTGGACAGCCAAGGTAGTACCTTGGACGTGGCAGTGGACATAATGCAGGTGACAGAATCAAGAGAAATTTCAAGTAAAATTGACCAGCCTGCCTGAAGGACTGGATGAAGGCAAAAAGGGGGAAAGGGAGGCACTAAGGAGGACTCCTGGGTTTCTTGCTGTGTATCAAAAAGGATAGTGGTTCCTTCCACTGGGTGACCTGATTCTATCATTAAACCTTCTGTGGAATGTGCTAGATAATGGAGGGAGAAACTTAGACAAATGAGACATTTTTGTTATACAAACGGCCATAGTTACCACTTCACTGAGCAGCTGGGTTGATTTTGGTCCAGAACTGCCTGCCCACTGTCACATGGTTCATACCTGTTGCATACATGTTCATTGATTCATACGTGTTCCCTCCCAAGATCAACACTGAAAGGTCCCTGCAGAGATGCATTCTGCACTAAGAGTAGTCATACTTCCCCAATCAAATTCCCAAAAGACAATTCCAGTCCACAATTTTAAGCTGACCCATGACAAAGAGCTGAGTCGCAGGGGCTGGGCTCTGAAGTAACTGGGTTGGGGAGTTTGAGGGAGTTTGGGGTGCCATCAGCATTGATGTAGGAGACCGGGGGGCTGCTGCCCCATCCCACACGCGTGCTGTGTGTGTCATGAGTCTTTTCTGCCTTCTCCAGGGCACCATGGTCACGACCAACCTGACTGCACTGCACAGGGACCCTGCAGAGTGGGCCACCCCTGACACATTCAATCCAGAGCATTTTCTGGAGAATGGGCAGTTTAAAAAAAGGGAATCCTTTCTGCCTTTTTCAATAGGTGAGTAGAAAAAATTAGGAGTGCGGGAACCCAGAGTCTCTCTCTCTTTACCCTTCCCTACTCTTCTCCTTGTGAGGCTTTGCTTTAGTTGGAATGTCTCTAGATCGCCCTGCCCAGCGGGACTCACTCTTGCTGCGATTACATCTTAGGAGTCCCTGGGTGGAGCATCACGAGGACTCATGCCCTTGCTTCCTAAGCCCTGGCTTGACTCTGGTGGAGATTTCACCATCAAGTTGTTCTGTCCCCAGAACACCAGAGACAGAAGCTTAGCCTCTGCCTGTTACCCACAAAGAAGGTTAGAACCTCACCATCTTCATAGAGCTTTAAGTTCCATGATCCTTTTAGGGCTGCCCACTCACAAAACTAAAGCTATTTTCTAAGAAAGAGGTTGGAGGAGGTTCCGGTAAAGGGGCCGCTTCCTTATCATTATGGGCATCACAAGTGACTCTGGGTGCCATGGACTTAAGCAGATGAGGTTCTACTCTATCCGTTTTCTGATGAGGTCCCTTTGCCTTTCTAAATTCTAATAACCCTTTAAAAATCTAGTTAATACATTTACATGGTGCACAACTTGAAATGTACAAAAGAGAATGCAGACAAAACGCTTTCTCTCATGTTTCCCAGCCTGCCTGTTAAAAAAGGGTGTTTTAACTCATAACAACGTAAAATGAGTAGCAAAAGTCTCCATATATACCAGATAACGAGTTAAGTATGTTGCTGACATCGTTTCAAATAAATTCCCAAATCCTTAATTCTATAAATGTTTCCTAAGCACTTATTTTGTGTCAAGCATTCAGCCTGGAGGATATGACAATGATTAGGTAGCGGGGGAAAAAACAATGCAACTCTCATGGACCACGTGTTGTAGTGTAACCTTACATGGTTCAAATTCCTGTCACCACATTGGGGTTAAGGAAGGAAACTGAAGCTTAGAAGGGCCAACTGTGGTATCTACAGTAATAAAGCTCATAGAAGCAGAGCTAGAACTCAGTGTTGAACATGTTTATCAAATACTGAAGCCTGTGCTCTTCCTAGCAGTGTGTTCTTTAAAAAGTAACTAAATGCTAGTGAGTTAACACTCTGAAATTCATAGTAGTTTTCTAATCATTAATTTAAATTAAATATAGATTGATTATCTGCAACAGTATAATTTTGCTGATCATGACACAAAGGCACAGTAAGGGAGGGACTGGAATTTGAACCCACGTAGACGTGATGCAGAGCCCAGGTTTCCTGCTGTAGGACTCTGTCCTGCGTGTATCTAGACTGATTCTAATTAGATCTTCTGTGTCTTTCTCACTCTCATTCTATGCTACCATTGCTCATTTTGACAAGTCACTTTTCAACATGAAAGCAGACATGAGATGTAGGAAAACCTTTCAGTCTTCCTGTCTACAAGAGCTTCCAATTTCCTATTATAGTACAAAGCTTCAGGTGCTTTATTTAAGTATGAAATTATTCTCGCCTCACTGGTTTTGTTGTTATTGCTGTTTTTATTCAAAGTTGTATCATACTCTTCTAATTATAGATTTCATTGGCAAGCAAATTGTTTTATTTACTACTTTGCTAATGCTAAGTCACTTCAGTCATGTCCGACTCTGTGTGACCCCATAGACGGCAGCCCACCAGGCTCCGCAGTCCCTGGGATTCTCTAGGCAAGAACACTGGAGTGGGTTGCCATTTCCTTCTCCAACGCATGAAAGAGAAAAGTGAAAGTGAAGTCGCTCAGTCGTGTCCGACTCTTAGCGACCCCATAGACTGCAGCCTACCAGGCTCCTCTGTCCATGGATTTTCCAGGCAAGAGTACTGGAGTGGGGTGCCATTGCCTTCTCCGATTTGCTACTTACAAAAACCCAATTATTAGCAGTTAAAGGGATCAGTATCTAACTTGCAATATAAGGAAATTAGGATTCAGAGAAAGTTGTTTCTCATCCAAGGTCATCTGCCCAAGGAATTGGCAGAAAAGGGCCAAAGACTCAAGTTTCTGGTTTCTTTTTAAATTTTTATTGATGTATAGTTGATTTACATTATTGTATTAGTTTCAAGTGTACAGAAAAGTGGTTCCGTTATACATACATTTATATCTTTTTTCCTACTTTTTTTCCCCTTACTGATTATTACAAAATATTTAGTATAGTTCCCTGTGCTATACAGTAGGTCCTTGGTGGTTATATTTAAGTTCTGATCTAGTGCTCTTGCTAACACAATTAGAACGTTACTTATTTTCCTAAAGTAACTTCCATTTTAAGATTCACTGAGTTCCTATTTATATATATTGATCATTATATTACTACATAATAAAGTCAAGAACTCAGTTACTTAAAATAATATGTATTATTGCTCCCAAGTCTACAATTGAGCCTGGGAGCTCGACTGATCTTAGCTGGGCTTCCTTGCCTGTTTGGAAGGTCAACTGGCTGAAGGCTGATCTAAGATGACCCTGGCTGGGACAACAGGGCTCTTTTCTAGGTTTTTTCCCTCCAGCAGGTTAGCCCAGCTGGTGTACTTGTGGAAGATATGACCACAGGTGGGAGAACAGAAGCACACAGTGCCTCCAAAAGGCCTAGCTGGGAACTAGTGACCATCACTGCGACTGCATTCTGCTGCCCATGCAGATTATAGCCCCAGTTCAAAGGAAAGGGAAAACAGCACAATTTGGGGGAAAGAGCTATGAATCACATTGCAAATGATGGGGGTACAGGGAGAGGGTAGAACTTGGAGCCACTGTTGCAATCAAGAGTTCTCACAAGCTGTCTTTCTGCCTAAGAGTCAAATCTAGAAAAGGCAAGCATTTTGGGGATACTCTCAGCTATTACAGAATGAGGGCTAGCTGAACACAGCAGAATATAGAAACCTGAAAAATGCACTGAGTCACAAAGTCAACACAGCTGTCAGGTTTTTCGCACCCCACTCCCATCTTCGGGGCACTGTTGGTTTGCCTCATTCTTGATCCAGCACTTTGTAAAGAAAACTTCCTTGAAGGAATGGGATGCGGAAAGCTCCATCCCTTCTCTTGGAAAGACGATCAGGTGTGGAATTAGGAGGTATGCACAGTCAACTATTATTGCAAACTTGTATTTTCTTCATGTAAGGTTTTCCCCTTTGATCCAACAAAACAGCAAACAACTTGAAAAGCAAGAGGCTGAATCCTCATTTTCAAAAAGAAATAATTGGATCATAGGAGATAAGATTAGAAAGATCTTTTTTCAAAAGCCCTAGGCCAGTTCTCTCATTCCTAGTGAGGCAATTGACCTGGTTAGTGATGGCCAGCTAGTGGAAGCACCAAGGAGAAGGCTATGTTTCCCGTAGTCCAGGATGAAGACTTGAAGTAAAGTAGCCCTACTTTTCATGGTTTATAAATCATGTCTCCTGTCTTACTGGTATCCTTTCCCAGCCACATACTGTGGGTAGGAGAAAGATTACTTCACAAGTTTGACAAGTGAGAATTGTTTATGTCAGTGAGAATAAAGGATTTACTCATAGCCCAGAGCTGGGTACTGATGGGACCAGTACTGTAACACTGGTTCCTGACTCTGTGGGTCCAATTTTGCCACAATATCTGAATTCTTCTAGAAAAATCTTGGGTATTTACAATACAACTGATTTGGTATCGTTTGAACCAATTTTTTCATTGTTCCATTAGTGATGGATAAAGAAATCAGAATGAGAGGAACAGAAATGATTAGATGTGTGCTGGTGGGAAGCACAGAAACAGAATTATATAAAAATGGCATAATTCTGAAGCATATTTTGATTTATTAAACACTTTTGCAGCTACTCTCTGATTTTATTTCCTCAACAAGTGGTTTCAGGCAAAGGACAAAATGGAAGCATGCTACATTGCTGCTTTCCAAGAATATTTCATTACTTGGGGAAACACGAAAAAGCAGCACCCAGAATTAACTACAGAGAGTCATGCCAGTGAGGGTGTACAGCAGAATCTTTTCAAAGACAGATAGGCAATATGTCAAAATGTTAACAAGGGTTTTGTCTGGATTATAGGATTACAGACATCTTTTATATTTTTCACACATTTTCTTCATTTTTCCAGTAAACATGCATTACTTAGGGAGAAAGTAAGTTATGAAAACACCCACAAGAGAGATGGTGGTAGAGCCCTGTGTGGAGTCAGGGAGGAAAACATCATGAAGGGGAAGGGGTGAGGGAAGCCTGGAGCAGGTGAACACAGGTGGGATGAGATGGAGTCTTACTTCTGTCCTATGGGCAGTGGGAGTGGGGCCCTATGGCAGTGAGATTCCCAGTTATTAAGGCAGGAAACCTGCCATAGGGAAAAGTGCCTCCTGCTTGAGAAACTTTGACATTCATTTGCTTATACTTTTCATCAGTCTTCTTCTGAAAATTGAAAAAAAAATGCAAAATTTTGCTTTTTGTCTGCTTTTGTCCTTATCATTTGCTAATGGATTTTTGAAAGACTTTTGACTTGACGACATTTGTAGGTCAACCCAACCCCTCGCTTGTTTCATCCACACCCTGTACCTTCGTCCTGTGCCTCACCAGTCTGATCCTTGAAGGCAATGGAGTGTGTGATTGTGGAATGAACTCGCTGGACTTAGGTTACACCAGGTGGTTGTGATCAAATAAACAGTGCATAAAGGCCCAGGACCAGGCAGGCCCTCACTTTGCTCAGGTTTTACAAGATGTGGTGGAAGATTTCCATCCTTTCCGGACACAGATACCATCTGAGGAGGTAACTCATCTTATATTTTTGTCTTTTAGGAAAGCGGATGTGCCTTGGAGAACAGTTGGCCAGGACTGAGTTGTTTATTTTCTTTACTTCACTTCTGCAAAAATTTACTTTCAGGCCTCCAGAGAATGAGAAGCTGAGCCTGAAGTTCAGAATGAGCATGACCCTCTCCCCACTCAGCCACCGCCTCTGTGCTATTCCTAGGGTGTGATATTGCAGGGAAGGGGAGGAAAGCTGGAAGAATGGGCATGTCCCCTCAAGGCAGGGGCCCTGCTCAGAAATGAGGGAGCTCCATCCAGAGCCTCTAGGACAGGTCACAGGAGCTGGACTCAGACGGAACTGGATCCAAACCTCAGCTTTGTCATCTTCAGTGGAGCCTTAGGAAATCAGTTACTTTGTGAGTGATTTGCCATTTCATCTAGGAGATTTAATCAATCTTGAGCACGCTTTGGAAGGACTGATGCTGAAACTGAAGCTCCAATACTCTGGCCACCTGATGCCAACGACTGATTCATTGGAAAAGACCCTGATGCTGGGAAAGAGTCAGGGCAGGAGGAGAAGAGGGCGGCAGAGGATGAGATGGTTGGATGGCATCACCAATTCAATGGACATGAACTTGGGCAAACTCTGGGAGATGGTGAGGGACAGGTGTAAAGTACGGAGTTAGAGTAGATGAGGTTCAGAAAAAGAATGAGACTGGCACTCTACAGGAACAGATCACCTTTAATGAGGCGAGAAGGGGCAGCAGTCAGATTAGCGAGCTGCTTCACTTATCTAAGAAAAGAGTAAGTATATATAGGCATGTATGTAGAAAGCCCCCTTAAGGGGGCCTGTTCTTCTCCAAGGTTGCTGGGAGTAGTTATCTCTTAAACAGCTGGGGCAAGGAGTTCTGGAGATTGGCCAGAGGCTGGGCCGGCTTGGAGCTGGGCGTAATCAACCTAATTTCTATTTTTCCTTCTGGTGAGAGAGTTCTTTGTTTTGCCTAGAAAGGTGGGGAGGTCCTGGAGGGGAGTTTTAATTCCAGGTTACCTTTAGCCATGCAACTTTCCTTCATTCCAGGCTTTAAGGAATATATATAAAAAGAGAAAGAGATGTGGGTGCCGTTAATGTTAGGGCTTCTTCGTGCTGATAAATGAGAGTCAGGGGTTTGTAGTTTGGGGGGAAGGAAGTCTAAGTCCCATAGTGTTGATTTTTTATTCTTGCCATCAGGGTTTCAAGCATAAGAACAGTCTTGACTTGGTCTCGAGAGATGGCCTGAATCCGTTCTTGGAGAAACCTTTGAAAGAGATTGAAGAGACAGGGTCTAAATAAAAGGAATAAATGATAAGTACCAATGGTCCCAAGAAAGGGAGTAACCAAAGGAGGGCCTGTTGGAATGGGTTTTGGGGAGTGTAAAGGTTTTTTAACTCTTTTTTGCGGTGTTCAATTCTGTCTCTAAGTTCTTTGACTTTGCCCTGGAGTATGCCTATTTCATTAACAAAATAGCAGCAGGCTTACCCTAGAAAAAGGCAGGTCCCTCCCTTTTCTGTGGTGAGTAGGTCCAGGGCTCGCCTATTTTGTAGGGCCACAGAAGCCAATGAGTTAATTTGTCTTTGGACTGAAATGAAGGACTCTGCTGCTTGCTCCATATCCTCATTAAGTTCTTGGGACAGTTTGTAGTAAAAATGGCCTGAGGTCGAGATGCCCCCAATGCCAGTGCCTAGGGCTGCTGCTATGTCAGTCCCAATCAGGAGGGGCTATGACAGCTTGTCTTTTTGTGGGAAAGTTCTCCTTGGGGGTAGACTATTTGTTCTACTTCTTTGAGGAATGTTGGACCTGGGGTCAGGAAGACCATGATGCAAGGTCCAAGGGGATCAAGGGGGAGACATGAATATGCATAGGTCCCACAGAGAATGAAGATTCCTGGGTTGGTGCAATTATTTGTGCTGTTCCAAAGAACTCAAGTGGAACAGAAGGAGGGAGCGGAGATTGTAAGACCAGTGTAGTTAGGACGAGAGTAGTTGATACAGGTTAGGTTTGAAGAGGCTGAGAGTAGGACATTGTCAGAGACTGGCCCAATGAGTTATGTGGTTTTTGGGGGGGAAGGGGAGATATAGTTGTTCTCTGACAGCCAGGTTGAGGATAAGGGAATTGCTATGTGCGGTGAGGGAGACAGTGACACGTATATCCAACACTGGGATGTTTGTTGTGTGTACTGGAAGAATTGGAAAGAAGAGCTGAGAAGGCAGGTAAGGTGTTGGTTATCAGAGGGAGGTTTTAGGAGAGGCCGTAATTGGGAAAGGAGGTCTAGGCGTTTATAAGGCTCAGGGGTCACCTGTAACTGGGAAATTAAGTTCTTTATAACTTTTTTTTTCTTTTTTTATTTTGATCTAGTATCCCACCCCCGTCTGAGTACCCCAGTGGGTAATGGGATAGAAACATATGTTTTTTTCCATTTGGCTTATGGCAGGTACTCACGAAACTTCCTCTCTTTTGTACTTTAACAGTGGATAGGGTATTGGACTGTCTCCCCCCGAGGTTCATGGTGCATGGTCTTGGAGCCCTATTATAACATAAGGAATGAACATAGGAATAAATGTCTAAGCAGGGGCAGGGACTAGCCAGAAGGCTGGGGAGTGCAGCAAGGATAAGGAACAGAGGAGCCATGATTCTGTTAGTTAGGCAGTGCAGAGGAAATAATACCCTGTAGGCGATACCAACAGAAAGACGAAGGGTAAGTGACCAGTCCTGAAGGGAGATAGTTATTAGGCCTATAGCAAGGACTAAGATTAAGAGTGCAGTTATAGTTAGAGAGACGGGAAGAGGCCAGTCAGGGCGAGGGGCAGAAGGTCCCAAGTTGGTGGTTGCTTGAATCTGAGGAGGGAACAGTGTTCATTAGGATGTAGAATGATGTAGAGAATGAGAGTAAAGAAATCAGTTTCTTCTGGAGTCAGGTTGTAAAAGGTTCCCTGAAGTCACAGTTGAGATACTAGCATGGTCAGGTCTTCGAAGGAGGTTCCTGTCAGGCACTGGTCCAGAGGTCTTGTAGTAGTTGGGTCAGGAACAGCTGTAGGTTGAAGAGTGTCCAGGTCATTCAGTGTCTTCTTGGATGGTTGACAGAGGTTGTCACCGGGTGATTTTTAAGGAGGTAGGTCCAGTGAGAGAGACCTGAGAGGGGTCAGTTAAGGAGGGCAGCACAGGATCAGAAGTGACCCGTTTTAGGTGAGAGAGGTTTACCCAGGAGGTGACTCCAGTGGGTAATGGGATAGAAATATAAGGGGCTTTGTTGTTTTTTTGGCAAAGGCAGTTTAATGTCTTAAGAAACTTGTATCATGCACAAAACTCTCTTCTACTTGCTGCTGCTGCTGCTAAGTCGCTTCAGTAGTGTCCGACTCTGTGCGACCCCACAGACGGCAGCCCACCAGGTTCCCCCGTCCCTGGGATTCTCCAGGCAAGAACACTGGAGTGAGTTGCCATTTCCTTCTACTTGCCACAAACCTTTTTTACACTTTCTGTATTCATCACTTTATTTGTCCATTCATAGAACAGCCAATCTATAAGCCATACTTCCTTTTTCTCTTAATAAAATGTAATTCTATTTCTTATACCTTTTTTAGTGAAAACATGCATCTTACTTTCTTTCAGAAACCATGAACTGTTGTTTAGCTCATTTATAAATTAACCTCAGCAATATTATCCAGAGACAAAGACATACACTGAGACATACATGTATATCCAGGCAGACAGAGATCTCACAGTCTTCTCCTTTAAGATTTAAAAGATCTCTTTGCCCTCTTTTTTTTTTTTTTTTTGGCTTGAAGTTGTACTAATCTGTCTAAGGCTGACATCTCAGGCAAAGTGGGTTGTCTGTTTCGATAATGTGATAAGAGTTAACTATAGGCTTTTGCCAAGGCATGTTTCTATTATATCAGGGTTGGAGCTGTTGGGTCAGGAACAGCTGTAGGTTGAAGAGAGTCCAGGTCATTCAGTGTCTTCTTGGACGGTCGACAGAGGCTGTCGCGGGTGACTTTTAAGGAGGTAGGTTCTGTGAGGGAGGCCTGATAGGGGTCAAATAAGGAGGGCAGCGCAGGATGAGAAGTGACCCGTTTTAGGCAAGAGAGGTGTACCCAGGAAGTGACCTTCTCGAGTTTAGCTACAGTTGGGGTAAGCAGGATGATTTTGAATGGTCCCTGCCACTTTGGATTTAGGTCACCTGGGGGATTATCTGACAGATAGACCATGTCTCTAATTTGTAAAGGGGGCAAGGGGGCTTGGGGGTCAGGGGCAGGCAGGTAGTGGTTGATGAATTTCCAGAGGGCATTGTGGAGTTCTGCCAGCAGAGGGGAGTGTAGGAAGCTTGGTATGGGAGGAGCTTCAGCAGGGAGTCCAGGAAGGAGCATGGGCCTTCCATACATCACCTCAAAGGGGCTCAGCCCCAGGGGCTTTTTGGGCAAAGCCCGCACTCTGAGGAGAACAATCGACAAAAGTTTTAGTCCAATCCAGATGTACCTCGAGGGTTAATTTGGTAAGAGTTTCTTTGATTATTCTATTCATCCTTTCTACCTTTCCTGAGGACTGGGGATGATATGGAATGTGAAATTTCCAGGGTATCTGTAAGAATTGGACAAGTTGTTGGGTGACCTTGGATGTAAATTTTGGGCCCTTATCAGACTGTAGGGATGAAGGCAGGCCAAACCTGGGGATAGTTTTTGTGAGGAGGATTTGGGCCACAGTGTGGGCTCTTTTGTTTGTAGTGGGAAATGTTTCTACCCATCCCGAAAAAGTGTCCACAAGGACCAGGAGGTATCTGAATTGCCAAACCGGGGACATATGAGTAAAGTCTATCTGCCAGTCTATCTGCCAGCTGGGAGGCTGTCTCGCATTTGATGAGTTGGAAAGGAGGTAGGTTTAAGGTTGGAATTGGGCTTAATACGTTGACATGTTTGACAGGAGCAGGTAAGGTTATCTAAATATTGTTGGTCAGCAATGAATATGGGGAAGTAGTTATGGAGGAACTGTTGGAGTGTCTTGGATGAGGGATGAAAGAGTGAATGTAGATAAGAGGACTTTTTTGGTGGTGGGAGGGTCGGATGGAGTCAGAGGTAAGATGACAGGGTGCTGGAGGGAGAGATGAGACAGGGCTATCTCTTTTGTCTTCTGGTCTGCAGCATTGTTGTAGGCTAATATGAGACTTCTCTTTTGATGTCCCCTACAGTGGAGGATGGCAGCTTTGTTTGGTAAGAGTGCTGCTTCTAGAAGTTGTGGATGAGGTCTGAGTTAATAATGGGGGATCCCTTTTGGGTTTGGAAACCTCTCTCTCTCCGTATTAGGATGTTTGAGTGAAGTATGTTATAGGCGTATTTGGAGTCTGTGTGGATGTTAACCCTTAGATTTTTAGCCAGAGTCAAAGCTCTGGTGAAAGCTATCAGTTCTGCCTGTTGGGAGGTGGTGTGAGGTGGCAGAGGTGAAGCTTCAATTGTCTGGGTCTCATAATTGTGACAAAGGTCCACCTGGATAATGGCATATCCTGCTGCGAAGGGTGGGGATTTTTGAGAGCTGCCATCAACAAACCAGTTGATGTCTGGAGTGTCTGGATCTAGGATGGGCTGTTAAATGTTGAAAGGAGTTTTGGATAAGATCTACTGGTCAACCACTTGTAAAAGAATGAAGCTAGAACACTTTCTAATACCATACACAAAAATAAACTCAAAATGGATTAAAGATCTACACATAAGACCAAAAACTATAAAACTCTTAGAGGAGAACATAGGCAAAACACTCTCCGACATACATCACAGCAGGCTCCTCTATGACCCACCTCCCAGAATACTGGAAATAAAAGCAAAAATAAACAAATG
>NW_011486910.1:774285-774555 GCF_000754665.1 Bison bison bison | reverse complement strand
CTATTAGCAAGGTGAAAGGACAGCCTTCAGAATGGGAGAAAATAATAGCAAATGAAGCAACAGACAAACAACTAATCTCAAAAATATACAAGCAACTCCTGCAGCTCAATTCCAGAAAAATAAACGACCTAATAAAAAAATGGGCCAAAGAACTAAATAGACATTTCTCCAAAGAAGACATACAGATGGCTAACAAACACATGAAAAGATGCTCAACATCACTCATTATCAGAGAAATGCAAATCAAAACCACTATGAGGTACCATTTCA
>NW_011486910.1:767229-774185 GCF_000754665.1 Bison bison bison | reverse complement strand
ACACATGAAAAGATGCTCAACATCACTCATTATCAGAGAAATGCAAATCAAAACCACTATGAGGTACCATTTCATGCCAGTCAGAATGGCTGTGATCCAAAAGTCTACAAGCAATAAATGCTGGAGAGGATGTGAAGAAAAGGGAACCCTCTTACACTGTTGGTGGGAATGCAAACTAGTACAGCCACTTATGGAGAACAGTGTGGAGATTCCTTAAAAAACTGGAAATAGAACTGCCATACGACCCAGCAAGCCCCCTGCTGGGCATACACACCAAGGAAACCAGAATTGAAAGAGACATGTGTACCCCAATGTTCATCACAGCACTGTTTATAATAGCCAGGACATGGAGGCAACCTAGATGTCCATCAGCAGATGAATGGATAAGAAAGCAGTGGTACATATACACAATGGAGTATTACTCAGCCATTAAAAAGAGTACATTTGAATCAGTTTTAATGAGGTGGATTCTCGGGGTCCAGCCCCGGTTGGATCCAGGGATTCCCTCAGGATGACGGCATTGGCGATTAGAATAGCAAAGCAGAGATTTATTAGATGCTCAATAATAACTGGTTTACGTGGGAAATCAATAAAGTTCGTGACACCAAACTTGCTCTGACCACGGAGGCTGCAGGTGCCCTCTCAAATAGCAGAAGGTGCCCCACCTTAGGCACCTTCTCGAGTGGGTCTTAGAAACCCAGGCAAATAAGTGGTCACAGAGGACCCCCGCACTCCAATTATTTTGGCATGAAGGAAGAACAGAAGAGAAAAGCAGGAAAAGGAAACAAGAAAGAACGACACGGGGAGACCAAGCTTCGGTGAGCAAGGCCCATAGCTTTATTTTCAACAGGGGCTTTTATACCCTAAGTTGCACATAGAGGATAATAGGGGGTATGAAATCATGCAAAGTCAGCAGTCTTTGATCCTTATTGAGACCAGGCTTTCTTTTCTGCAAATTTATTGTATACAAATGGTTTAGGTGATTTCCATCATCTTCTGGCCAGAAGGCCTGTTAACATTTTATGACTCTGATAAAGGTTTGTCAACCATAAGACTTATTTTCTCTAAGAGTAATTACTTTAAAGTTTGGCACCATCCTCTGAAGGTGTTAGATAAAGTTGCATTCCTGTAGGGCAAAGGTGCAGTGGGTTTACAACAAAGAAAAGAATTTATTACCTTAAGGGTCTAAAGTTGTTAACACCAAGGCCACTACTTATTTTTTCTACATACCAACTATATTAATTATACACTTCCAAGGATACAATACAGGGGATGTGGAAACTTGGCAGCAAGCATTGGCCCAACAATGAAATCTTCTACTAGTTCTATTCTGACAATTTCTAAGTCTCCGAGAGGCTCTATACTATTTGAATATCTTAAGCTTCCCGTGCCTCTCCCGGCTGGGAGACTGTAAACAATCGTATGCATAGCTGTAGGAGTCCAGGTAAACCTGTCAGGCAAGTTAGGGAGCCATCTGAGGGGTTTGTGAACTAAAACACTCTTGTCACACCCGGGAACTTTATTAACTGGGGCTGTAAGTTAATTCTTTTTCAGAGAGAGAGAATGGTGGTGGGGGACAGGTCCCCGTAGAGTCAGAGGTGTAGGTGAGCACAAAGCAGTAAAGTAGGCAGACTCTGGTTTTGGGGTAGATGCTCAGGCAGGCCCAGAGGGGCACCCCTCAAGTTCTGGCTCGCCTTGCCCACCAGAACGCTCCCACATAACCTTGTTATGGGTGGGGACTCCCGTGCTGGCTCCCGGCAGTGGATGAAACTGGAGCCTATTATACAGACTGAAGTAAGCCAGAAAGAAAAACACCAATACAGTATACTAACGCATATATATGGAATTTAGAAAGATGGTAACAACAACCCTGTATGTGAGAGAGCAAAAGAGACACAGATGTATAGAACAGTCTTTTGGACTCTGTGGGGTGGGGGGGGAGATTTGGGAGAATGGCATTAAAACATGTAAAATATCATATATGAAACGAATCGCCAGTCCAGGTTCGATGCAGGATACAGGTTGCTTGGGGCTGGTGCACTGGGATGACCCAGAGGGATGGTATGGGGAGGGAGTTGGGAGGGGGTTTCAGGATTGGGAACACGTGTACACCCATGGCGGATGTATGTTGATGTATGGCAAAACCAATACAATATTGTAAAGTAAAAAAGTAATAATTAAAAAAAAAAAAAGATCTACTGTTAGGCTGCAGCTATGTCGGAGAGGGTCTGTTGTAGAGGACGTGGGTAATAAGCTGATGGGGTTAAGGGGAGAGCAGGCGGAGAATGAGAGCCGAGGGTCGAGGAGAAAGGCGTGTAGGACCTGTACCCTGGAAAGGTGAAGGGAGAGGAAAGCCTGATGTGATAGTAAGTGTCAGAAGGTGTGTGGAGAACAGACTGTTAAAGGGGCATGTCTAGAGAGTTTATTTGCTTTGGGTACAAGGGCTGCAATAGCAGCCATGGCCTGTATGCAGGGAGGCCACTCCTTGGTCACCATGTCAAGCTCTTTTGACAGATAGGCTATAGGAGACCAGGTGTCTCCAGCCTGCTGACATAGAAAGTCCCAGGGCCTGTCCTTGGTTGGAATGGGCAAAGAGAAAGAATGGTCTGGTGTGATCTGGCAGGTGGAGAGTTAGCACTCTGAGGAGGCTCTGGGTGAGCCGGCGAATAGGATTGGCCAGGGAGGAGGGATTAAAGAGGGGCTCATCTGGACATCCTTTAGTTGCCTCATAGAGCGGCTTTGCAAGGAGGGAGAAGTTAGGGATCCAGATATGGAAAGAGTTGAGGAGGATAGGCAGGAGTCCCTTTTCGTTTTTGGAAGTGGACAGTAATCAAGGCCTGGATTCTATCTGGAGGAATCGTTCTTTGTTGGTGGGATATGGAGAGCCCCAGGTAGGTGACGTTTGTCTGTACTACTTGGGCCTTGGATCAGGACACCCAATAACCCTAAGATCCCAGGGCCCCACGGAGTTTGGCAGTATGTTGGAGACAGAGTTTTGGGTTTGGGCTACAAAGGAAGAGGTCATCTACGTATTGGAGGAGATGACTTGGGGCTAGGTCGAGTGTCTGTAGGTCCTTTTGTAAAGCCTGTCCAAAAATGTGGGGGCTGTCTCTGGGGGAGAACTGTCTGTTAGTTGTTGGGAAATGTGAGTCTTGGGGTCTTGCCAGGTGAAGGTGAAAAGGGGTTGGGAGAGTGGGTGGAGGGAGATAGTGAGAAAGGCATCTTTGAGATCTAATACTGTGAAGTGGCTTGCAGTTGGGGTATGGCAGACAGAAGGGTGTAAGGATTAGGGACTACTGGGAATGTTGGCATAATTGCCTCATTGATATTTTTCAGGTCCTGGACCAGTCTTCAAGAGTTTGGTCCCTTTCTTACTGCCAGAATAGGTGTGTTGTGTGGTAAATGGGTAGGAATTAAGATAGAGGCTTGAAGAAGACTATCTATGATAGGCTTAAGTCCCTTGTGGGCCTCTGGGGTGAGAGAGTACTGTTGTTGGGTGATTATAGTTGAGGGGTCTTTTAGGGTAATGTGGACTGGGGGATGATGTTTGGCTATGGATGGGTGATCAGTGTCCCAGACTTAGGTGTCTAAGGTGGGTAGATCCAAGGGAAGGTCAGGGGTGAGAGATAGGGACGATCCAGGTGTCATCTGCATGCAGAATATAGAGACTGTATCGAGGAGGGGAATGGTAATAAAGATTCCCAATTTAGATAATAGGTCTCTCCCCAGGAGTGCCATTGGGCACTTAGGCATTATGAGGAATGAGTGTATGAGGGTTGATTTTCTAAATTGACAGAGTAATGGAGGACTGATTTTTGGCCTTAAGGGAACTCCAGAGACCCCCTTGATTTTGAGTTCTGAATCTTGAGTTAGGCCAGAATAGGAAGTTAAGAGAGAGAAAGTGGCTCCAGTGTCTACTCTAAAGGAGGTCTTTTTTCCAGCCACTACCCCGTCTACCCTAGGTTCCGAGCTCATGTCCGGGACATGGGCTGGGGGCCTGGAACCTGGGTCCTGTCATTGGACAAACTCTTGTAGTGTTGGGCTGGGGTTTTAGTGAGAAGTGGGGATCTCCCCAGGGGCACCAGGGCGTCTCTGTGGACATTCCATTCTCCAGGTCTGGGAGGTGGGGACCTCTCCAGGGGTGTCAGGGCATCCCTGGGGACAGTCCATCTTCCAGTGTCCCCACTGGCCACAGGTCGGGCATGTTTTTGTAGGGGGCTGCGGGTTTGGGCATGCCTTTGCTCAGTGTCCTGACTGGTTGCATCGGAAGCAAGGTCCAGGGGCGGGCGGTTGTGGCGGGGGGTGGGGGGGGCGGTCTTGAGTCCCAGTCTGGGATGACTTGGGCCAGGCTGATCTCTTCTCTTAATTGCTGCCACCAAAAGGGCATATTTAGCTTTTCTCTCGGGGTCTTTTTCTCTCTTAGCTTCTTCCTCTCTATTATTGAACACCTTGAAGGCTACTTCTAGAAGGTCTCTTTGAGGGGTATCGGGGCCCTTCTCTAGTTGTTGAAGCTTGCATCTAATGTCAGGGGTGGACTGGCTGATGAATTGAACATGAAGGTAGAGTAACCCAGCAGGGGTGGTGATATGTAGCTTTGGACTGCCTCTGTGAAGTGTGCCAAGAATAAGGCTGGATTTTCATTTGCCCCTTGGGTGATTTCTCTGATTTTATCATAATTGACATGGATATAAGTATTTTTCTGCATTCCTTCTAGAAGGCAAGTAATCATATGATTGAGCCTCTTGATACCTGGGTCATTGGGCTGGTAAGTCCAGTGGGGATCTAATTGAGGCAGCGCCTCATCCGCAATTGTGCTATCCCAGTCTTGGTTATGTAAGTGATCAGCATGGGCTTTTGCCGCTTGCCAGTTACGGTCTTTTTCATGAGAGTGAAAGTGTGAGAGTGGCATTTAGGATATAATATATGTCACTCCATGTGAGGTTATAGGCCTGGGAGAGTCTCAGGAATTCTTTTCTGTATCTGGTAGGATTTTCAGAAAATGACCCTAACTTTTCTTCTGTCTGGCTCATATCTGACAATGAAAATGGTACATGGACTCAGGTGGGGCCCTCTGGCCCCGCTACCTCTCTCAGGGGAAACACATGTTGGGTCCGTGACCCTGTGGCAGGAGGGGAGGGAAGAGGGGAGAGGGAGTCAGGGAGATGGAGTAGCAGGGTTGAGGGGGAGTCAGGAGAGGTTTTGGGGTCAGTAGGTGAATTGGATGAAGGGGAAGGAGAGGGTTGGCGGGGTGGCAGATAGGGTGGGGGCTCGTCCGCTGGGTCAAACTCTGGGGGTGCAGAAGGTCATGACCAGCGGTTAGTTGAAGAAGAAGAGCCCTTTATGGGGGGAGGCAAGGTGCATAGAAGACCTCATGGGTAGAGCAATTTTTGCATAGGGAGGGCCTGCTCTGAAGGGCCCAAAAAGCTTGGGCATATAGGACCTCCGACCCTTTT
Organism: Bison bison bison; assembly: GCF_000754665.1. Lineage (NCBI taxonomy): Eukaryota > Metazoa > Chordata > Mammalia > Artiodactyla > Bovidae > Bison > Bison bison. The sequence goes on along the minus strand of NW_011486910.1, from coordinate 768,732 downwards.
CCATTCCGTTTGAGGAAGTTAGTGAGATCTGATAAAATATTGAAATCAAAAGTCCTGAACTCAGGCCAGTGGTTTTGTCTGTCTAATTGGTATTGAGGCCAAATCTGTATACAGAGTTGTTTTAAGTGGTTAGCTTTGAGTTCAGTGAGAGAGAGTGGCTTGAGATTTTTGAGAACACAGGCCAGAGGGGAATCCTTTGGGACAGATTGGCCAGACCCCATAATTGAAAGGCAATCAGAGACTCCTGTTGGGAGCTCGAGTCATCACCTGTAGTCGCAATAGGAGTTATGAGAAGAGAGCTCTGTGTTGAGGTGGAGCATCCCCCATTGTTGCCTACAGAATGGCCCTAGGCTGGGGGTCCCTGGAACCCGGAGAGGACTAAGTTTTAGGGCACCATTAGAAAACTGTCCGGAATGGGTCTTACCTTAATTTAGGGGCTGGCTTGAATGGAGTGTTGCATGTAAAACGGTCAAATGGCAAAAGGCCTCTGTCCTGAGTTGGTCAGTCTCACGGAAAATAAAGTATAGAGAAAGCAGGAATAGAGAGAGAGAGAGGCCAGTATTCCTTGGGGTACATGGAAAACCAATAAAGCCCTTACACAGGACTTGTACCACTTACAAAGGCACAGGGCATTCTCTCGAGGAGGTCTTGAAAGCCCGGGCAGCAAAGTGAGCTCAGCAGGCTTCCACGCTCTGAAGAGCTGGCCAAGGGGAAGGAGAAGGAACCTCAACCTCCCTGGTTTCAGCACCAAAAATGTAAGGTATGGAGTTAGAGTAGGCGAGGTTCAGAAAAAGAATGAGACTGGCACTCTACAGGAACAGATCACCTTTAATGAGGCGAGAAGGGGCAGAAGTCAGATTAGCAAGCTGCTGTACTTATCTAAGAAAAGAGTAAGTATATATAGGCATGTATGTAGAAAGCTACTGTCTTAAAGGGGGCCTGTTCTTCTCCAAGGTTGCTGGGAGTAGTTATCTCTTAAACGGCTAGGGCAAGGAGTTCTGGAGATTGGCCAGAGGCTGGGCTGGCTTGGAGCTGGGCATAATCAACCTAATGTCTATTTTTCCTTCTGGTGAGAATTCTTTGTTTTGCCTAGAAAGGTGGGGAGGACCTGGAGGGGAGTTTTACTTCCAGGTTACCTTGAGCCATGCAACTTTCCTTCAACAGGGAAGTCTGGTGTGCTGCAATCCATGGGGTCTCAAACAGTCAGACACAGCTGAGTGACTGAACAACGAATAACAACAACTAGGAGGTTTGAAGTGGACAGCAATTCCTTAACTAAACAAAAAACTGCTGTTAAGATCAGAGGAGTAGAGAACAGACTTATGGAGAAAAGAGGGGAAAGACAGGGTAGAACTAATTGAGGAAGTAGCATTGCCATATATACACGACCATGTGAAAAATAGATATTAGGAAGCTGCTGTATAACACAGGGCGCTCAGCTGGTGCTCTATGACCTCCTAGAGGGGTGGGATGGGGTGGGAGGATTGAGGCTCAAGAGGGAGT
>NW_011486910.1:766386-767129 GCF_000754665.1 Bison bison bison | reverse complement strand
AGAAAACTGGAGTGGATAGTCATTCCCTTCTTCGGGGGATCTTCCTGGCCCAGGGATCAAACCCAGGCCTCCTACATTTCAGGCAGATTCTTTACCATCTGAGCCACCAGGGAAGCCATATGTATGTGTGTGTGTGTGTGTGTGTGTGTGTGTGTGTGTGTTTATGTCTGATTCACATTGTTGTATAGCAGAAACCAACATGACATTGTAAAGCAATTTTGCTCCATTAAAAAAAATAGATCAGGGAAAATAATGGACTTTAAGTGGTTTGTAAATTGTAAAGCACATCATAAAAGTTATCATCGAGATCTGCTTTTCTGTGTAGTTCCTGAGAGGGAAATTTGCTTCTGGCCTGTTGAGATGGCCTGGGTCAAAGAGGTGCCAAATGATGGATAAGAGTCAGAAGTTGGGCCCTGGGGCAACCATGGTGGTCAATCAGGAAGGCCCTCACATTTGGTAGCACTGGGCAAACTTATCCTGCTTCTGCCTCAGACTGGCCCCTGGGAAATCAGTAGGGCAGGGAGATTCTTGATTTATAGGCAGGTTTCTATGGAGAAGCAGTTTCTCTGGTTTACCTAAGAACACACTGCCTTGGTTTTTGACACTAGAGCCAAGAAGAACATCACTACATATGACCAAACATAGAAATCAATTTATGGAGAAACAAACGTGGAAATATTTTGTCATTATATTGTGCCTCCTTACCTTAACTCTTCTCATGCATTTATTCCCACCCCACCCCA
>NW_011486910.1:760364-766286 GCF_000754665.1 Bison bison bison | reverse complement strand
CCTTATTGGTATTAGTAACATGGTAGTTGTGATCTTTTCTTATATATTGATTGTCAGCTTTTGACTGATAAATATTCCCAGCCTAAACACAACTGATGAGCTCTGGTAAAGTATAGTATAGAAGGAAACAGAAATGCCAGAATCCTGTTAGCCCTCCTGTGTGTGGTCACTGAGGGGAGAAAATGGCATCAACCAAAGGGCCAGGTCCCACTGAGAGTCCATGGGGTTTTGATGCCAATCCCCATGCAGACAAACACCAGCAAACCTGGTAAACTGGATTAAACCTTGTAGTTTATTTTTCTCAGGTGTTAGAATTTAAAAAATATAAATATCTCAGAACAAAAAGACACTTGAAGACATGGGCCTTTTCATCCCTGTTGCTTGGGATTTAGAGAAAAGCTAAAACATGGCACCATTAGAAAGGGACTCAGGAAGAGAAGGCAAGAGAGAAGGAGTGAGAGCATCTGGCTGGAGCTAGCCTGAGCCTGTCAGAGTCAAGAGTAAGTCTGGGAGAAATGGTTGCATGTCCTGAAGGGCAGGGAGATGATTTGCAGTAGAGTAGAAAATGAGAACCCCAGCTGCCCACCAGAGTGCACTTTCTTTGTAACCTCTTGAAAAGTTGCATGTCTATAAAACACCCTAAATGATATTTCTGAAATGAAACCAATCAAACCAGACCTTGAACTTCCCGAGCATCTGAGACCTTGTCATCCGCTCTGGGTTTCTACAGTCAGATCATTGTCATAGGAGACTGCAAACTGGCCAAAATACTTTCCCCTATCTACTCAATCTCCTCAACTGTTAAATGAACTCTACTTAATCATCTCCAAGGTCCATTCATGCTCTGCTGTGCATTTTCCATGATTTACTAGAATCATGTTTACTAGAGTTGGTAGGGCAGGCATTTACCTACTCCCTGTGGAATCAATGGAAAACTCCTGGACACTCATCCTGCCCTAATAGATGCAGTGGGACCCAGACCCAAGTAGCATGTGATCACAATTAACCAGAAGGCTACAGGACACAGGGCTGGGAGTAGCTGAATTTCTGAGCTTGCAAAATGTCTCCTTTTTTCCTCAAAGCTCATATTTCAGAGACCCTTAAGTATGAATTCTCTACTGTAAAAGCATTAACAAGGATTTTGTTTTCTGTCCTTTTGTAACTCTCTTATTCCTCATCTATTTTGGAAGCTCCATGTCATCGTTCCCTCTTTCTTTGTGTCTGTATCTGACACATAGCATGCCAGCATATGACATGTTCTGTGACATTGTGGATGAGATGCAGATTTTACTGGAAAGCACCCAGGCTGTGAATATTCCCTTCACCCTCGTCCTCCCTTAGAGACACTGACATGCACATGCTGCTGTGTTATTTAAGGTCAGGTCAGAGGCTGGCCTTTTACAAGTAGATGAGGAGCAGGGCACTCAGGATACCCTGAGTTGTATAGAAACATATTCAGGTCAGGCATGACTGCAGAACATGACCAAGAAGCGGGTCTAGCAGAGGAGCCACTTCCCATGCCCCTGTGTGTTTACAGACAGGAGGCAGGAGCTGGCAGATGCCTAAGAAACAAGGGCAGTGTCCTAGGTGAGTTTCTATGTGTGACCTGAGAACCCCAGAGCCTACCTCCATGTCAAGCTCTTCTCCCTGTGATCTAACTCAAACTTGCTTATTGCTAAGCTACCAAGAAGGAAGGAGGCGTGCACTGAGGATGAGTGTCCAGGGACATTGGTCCATGTCAGTCATCCCAAATTCCAAATTTCTCTTCTTAGCAAGATGACACTGCTGCTGCTGCTGCTAAGTCGCTTCAGTCGTGTCTGACTCTGTGCGACCCCATAGATGGCAGCACACCAGGCTCCCCCGTCCCTGGGATTCTCCAAGTCAGAACACTGGAGTGGGTTGCCATTTCCTTCTCCAATGCATGAAAGTGAAAAGTGAAAGTGAAGTCGCTCAGTCGTGTCAGACTCTTAGCGACCCCATGGACTGCAACCTACCAGGCTTCTCCGTCCATGGGATTTTCCAGGCAAGAGTACTGGAGTGGGGTGCCATTGCCTTCTCTACTATGTTGCAAATTCTCTCATTGTTGTAAAAGATTCAAGTCAGTCTTCCAGGGAGCCCCTTATGTTTCATATTTAACATATTTTATTTAATATATTAAATATTTATATATATAATATATATTAGATTTAAATTATATATTATATAAACATTTTTGTGGTATAAATATATATGTAATATATCTATATTAAATCAAGTTACAGTTTACTTTGCATATAATACACTAAAGTGTAGTTGTAGTCTTAGAAAAGTACAACCTGCCAAGTATGAACCAGAAAGAAATAGAAATTATATAGAGACCAATCACAAGCACTGGAATTGAAACTGCAATCAAAAATCTTCCAGAAAACAAAAACCCAAGGCCAGATCACTTTACAGGCAAATTCTATCAAATATTTAGGGAAGAGCTCACATATATTCTGCTCAAACTCTTCCAAAAAATTGCAGGGGGAGGAATACTCCCAAACTCGTTCAATTAATATGATGCCATGATCACCCTGATACCAAAAGAAGACAATGATACCACCAAAAAAAATTACAGGCCAATATCACTGATAAACATATGTCAAAAATCCTCAATAAAATGCTAGCAAACAGAATCCAACAACACATTAAAAGGATCATATACCGTGATCAAGTGGGGTTTATCCCAGAGATGCAAGGATTCTTCAAAATATAAAAATCAATCAATGTGATACACTGTATTAAGAAACTGAATGATAAAAACCATATAATAATTTCAAGAGATGCAGAAAAAGCGTTTGACAAAATTCAACATTCACTTATGATAAAAACTCTCCAGAATATGGGCATAGAAGGAACCTACCTCAACATAATAAAGTCCCTATACGAAAAACCTACAGCAAACATTATTCTCAAAGGTGAAAAACTGAAAGCATTTCCCCTAAGATGAGAAATAAGACAAGGTTGCCCACTCTCACCACTATTATTAAGTATAGATTTGGAAGCTCTAGCCATAGGAATCAGAGAAGAAAAAGATATAAAATGAATACAGATTGAAAAAGAAGTAAAACTCTAAGTGGTTGCAGATGACATGATGCTATACAAAGAAAACCCTAAAGATGCCATCAGAAAATTACTAGAACTAACCAATGAATTTAGTAACACTGCAGGATACAAAATTAACACACAGAAATCCCTTGCCTTCCTATACACTAAAAATGAAAAATCAGAAAGAGAAATTGAGGAAACAATCCCAATTACCATTTCACCAAAAAGAATAAAATACCTAGGAATAAACCTAGAGAGAAAAAAGACCTGTATGCTGAAAATTATAAGACATTGATGAAAGAAATCAATGATGACATAAACAGATGGAAAGATATAGCATGTTCTTGGGTTGAAAGAATCAATATTGTGAAAATGACTATACTACCCAAAGCAATCTACAGATTCAATGCAATCGCTATCAAATTACCAATGGCATTTTCTACAGAACTAGAATACAATTTTACCATTTGTGTGGAAACACAGAAGACTCCAAATACCCAAAGCAATTTTGAGAAAGAAAAATTGAGCTGGAGGAATCAGGTTCCATGACTTTAGGCTATCCTACAAAACTACAGTCATCAAGATACTATGGCATGAAAATAGAAATGTACCTCAGTGAACAGGATAGAATGCTCAGAGATAAACCCACATACCTATAGGCAACTTATCTTTGACAAAGGAGGCAAGAATATACAATAGAGAAAAGGCAGCTTCTTCAATAAGTGGTGCCACTAAAACTGTATAGCTACATGTAAAAGGATGGAAGTAGAACACGTACTAACACCATACACAAAAATAAATTCAAAGTGAATTAAAGATCTAAATGTAAGGACAGAAACTATGAAATTCCTAGAGGAAAACATAGAACACTCTTTGACATAAAGAGCAGCAAGATACTTTTTGACCTACCTCATAGAGTAATGAAAATAGAAACAAGAGTAAACAAATGGGACCTAATTAAACCTGAAAGCCTTTGCACAATAAAGGGAGTTATAAATAAGATGAAAGACAACCCTCAGAATGGGAGAAAATGATTACAAATGAAGCAACTGACAAAGGATTAATCTCCAAAATACACAAACAGCTCAGGCAACCCAATATCAGGGAAACAAACAATCCAATCAAAAAATGGACAGAAGATCTAAGCAGACATTTCTCTTAAGAAGACACACAAATGGCAAATAAACACATGAAAATAATGCTCAACATTGCTTATTACTAGAGAAATGCAAATCAAAACTACAATGAAGTGTCAACTAACACCGGTCAGAAGGGCCATCATCAAAAAATCTACAGACAATAAATGCTGGAGAGGGTGTGGAGAAAAGGGAACCCTCTGGCATTGCTGGTGGGAATGTAAATTAATACAACCACTAAGGAGAACAATATGGGGATTCCTTGCGGTTGGGGTGTGGGGGGACTAGGAATAAAACTACCTTATGACTCAAAACTCAACATTTGAAACACTAAGATCGTGGCATCCAGTTCCATCACTTCATGGCAAATAGACAAGGGGAAAATGGAAACAGTGACAGACTTCATTTTCTTGGGCTCCAAAATTACCGAAGACAGTGACTGCAGCCGTGAAATTAAAAGATGCTTGCTCCTGGGAAGAAAAGTTATGATAAACCTAGATGGTATATTAAGAAGCAGAGACATCATTTTGCTGACAAATATTCATATAGTCAAAGCTATGCTTTTTCCAGTAGTCATGTACGGATTTGAGAATTGGACCATAAAAAAGGCTGAGCACTGAAGAATTGATTCTTTAGGACTGCAGTGCTGGAGAAGACTCTTGAGAATCCGCTGAACAGCAAGGAGATCAAAAAGGATCTCCTTTAGTCAGACTAAAGGATCTCCTTTAGTCAATCCTAAAGGAAGTCAGTCCTGAATATTCATTGGAAGGACTGATCATGAAGCTGAAGCTCCAATACTTTGGCCACATGATGCGAAGAGCTGATTCATTGGAAAAGACCCTGATGGTGGGAAAGATTGTGGGCAGGAGGAGAAGGGGGTGAGGAGGATGAGAAGGTTGGATGGCATCATCGACTCAATGGACATGAGTTTGAGAAAATTCTGGGAGATAGCAAAGGACAGGAAAACCTGGTATGCTGCAGTCCATGGGGTTGCAAAGAGTCAGACAAGACTTAGCGACTGAACAATAACAATAACCCAGCAATCCCACTCCTGGGCATATACTCTGAAAAAAACATAATTCAATAAGACACATGTACCATAATGTTCATTACAACAATATTTACAATAGCCAGGCAATGGAAACCATCTAGATGTCCATCAACAGATGGTATGTACCATGTATGTACCAACAGATGAATGGTAAAGAAGTTGCGATACATATATACAATGGAATATTCCGTTCAGTTTGGTTCAGTTGCTCAGTCGTGTCCGACTCTTTGCGACCCCATGAATCGCAGCACACCAGGCCTCCCTGTCCATCACCAACTCCCAGAGTTCACTCAGACTCACGTCCATCGAGTTGGTGCTGCCATCCAGCCATCTCATCCTTTGTCATCCCCTTTTCCTCCTGCCCCCAATCCCTTCCAGCATCAGAGTCTTTTCCAATGAGTCAACTCTTCGCATGAGGTGGCCAAAGTACTGGAGTTTCAGCTTTAGCATCATTCCTTCCAAAGAACACCCAGGGCTGATCTCCTTTAGAATGGATTGCTTGCATCTCCTTGCAGTCCAAGGGACTCTCAAGAGTCTTCTCCAACACCACAGTTCAAAAGCATCAATTCTTTGGTGCTCAGCTTTCTTCATAGTCCGACTCTCACAGCCATACATGACCACTAGAAAAACCATAGCCTTGACTAGATGGACCTTTGTTGGCAAAGT
>NW_011486910.1:755693-760264 GCF_000754665.1 Bison bison bison | reverse complement strand
GTAAGCGTCTTTTAATTTCATGGCTGCAGTCACCATCTGCAGTGATTTTGGAGCCCCCCAAAATAAAGTCTGACACTGTTTCCACTGTTTCCCCATCTATTTCCCATGAAGTGATGGGACCGGATGCCATGATCTTCGTTTTCTAAATGTTGCGCTTTAAGCGAACTTTTTCACTCTCCTCTTTCACTTTCATCAAGAAGCTTTTTAGTTCCTCTTCTCAGCCATAAAAGGAATAATTTGAATCCATTGAAATGAGGTGGATGAATCTGAAGCAGAGTGCAGTAAATCACAAGAGAAAAACAAATATTGTATATTAATGCATATATATGGAATCTATGAAAACGGTGTGGATAAACCTATTTGCAGGACAGGAATAAAGACATAGATGTACTGAACGGACTTGTGGACACAGTTGGGGAAGGGAAGAGTGGAACAAACTGAGAGCAGCATTGATACATATACACTACCATGTGTAAAATAGATAGTCACTGAGAAGATGCTGTATAGCACAGGGAGCTCAGCCAATGCTCTGTTACAACTCTAGAGGGGTGAGATGCAGGGGTGCATGAGGGAAGCTCAAGAGGGAGATGATGTATGTATAATTATAGCTGATACATGTTGTAGTCTGACATAAACCAACACAACATTGTAACGCAATTATCTAGTTAAATATAGGAAAGAAATCATAAAAATCCAAGCAGAAATAAATGAAAAAGAAATGAAAGAAACAATAATAAAGATTAATAAAACTAAAAGCTGGTTATTTGAGAAGATAAACAAAATTGACAAACCTTTAGGCAGACTCATCAAGAAAAAGAGAAGAATCAAATCAACAAAATCAGAAATTAAAAAGGAGAGGTTACAACAGACAATGCAGAAATACAAAAGATTAGAAGAGACTATTATGAACAACTCTATGGCAATAAAATAGATAACCTGGAAGAAATGGACAGATTCTTAGAAAAGTTCAATCTTCCAAGACTAAACCAGCAAGAAATAGAAATTATGAACAACCCAATTACAAGCCCTGAAATTGAAGCTGTGATCAAAAATCTCCCCCAAAATAGAAGCCCAGGACCAGATGGCTTCACAGAATTCTATCAAACATTTAGAGAAGACCTAATGCCTGTCCTTCTAAAACTCTTTCAAAAAAATTTCAGAGAAAGGAACACTTCCAAACTCATTCTATGAGGCCACCATCACCCTGATACCAAAACCAGACAAAGACAACACACAAAAAAGAAAACTACAGGCCAATATTACTGATGAACACAGATGCAAAAATCCTCAACAAAATTTTAGCAAACAGAATTCAGCAACACATCAAAAAGCTCACACATCATGATCAAGTTGGGTTTATTCCAGCAATGCAAATATTCTTCAATATACACAAAACAATTGATGTGATACACCATATTAACAAACTGAAAGGTAAAAGCCATATGATCATCTCAAAAGATGCAGAAAAAATCCTTTGACAAAATTCAGCACCCATTTGATTAAAACTCTTCAAAAAATGGGCATAGAAGGAACCTACCTCAACATAGTAAAGGCCATATATAATATGCCCACAGCAAACATTATTCTCAATGGTGAAAAAATGAAAGCAGTCCCCCTAAGATCAGGGACAAGACAACAGTGTCCACTTCCACCACTATTAATCAACATAGTTCTGGAAGTCCCAGCTACACCAATCAGAGAAGAAGAAGAAATAAAAGGAATCCAAATTGGAAAAGAAGTCAAGCTCTCACTGTTTGCAGATGACATGATACTGTACATAGAAAAACCCTAAAGATGGTATCAGAAAATTACTAGAGCTATTCAGTGAATTTAGCAAAGTTGTAGGATACAAAACCAATACACAGAAATCACTTGCATTTCTATATACTAATAATGAAAACTCAGAAAGAGAAATTAAGGAATCAATGCCATTCACCATTGCAACAAAAACAATTAAATATCTAGGAATAAACTTACCTAAGGAGACAAAAGAACTGTACACAGGAAATTAGAAGACATTAATGAAAGAAACCAAAGATGACATAAACAGATGGAGAGATATTCCATTTTCCTGGGAAGGAAGAATCAATATTATGAAAATGTCTATACTACCAAATGCAATCTACAGATTCAATGGAATCCCTATCAAATTACCAATGCCATTTTTCACAGAACTAGAACAAAAAATTTCACAATTCATATGGAAACACAAAAGACCCCGAATAGCCAAAGCACTCTTGAGAAAGACTGAAGGAAGAATGGAGCTGGAGGAATCAACCTTCCTAACTTCATATTATACTACAAATCTACAGTCATCAAGACAGTATGGTACTGGCACAAAAACAGAAATATAGACCAATGCAACAAGATCAAAAGCCCAGAAATAAACGCATGCACCTATGGGTACCTTATTTTTGACAAAGGAGGTGAGGATATACAATGGGGCAAAGACAGCCTCTTCAATAAATGGTGCTGGGAAAACTGGACAGCTACGTGCGAAAGAATGAAATCAGAACACTTCCTAACACCATACACCAAGATAAACTCAAAATGGATTAAAGACCTAAATGTAATACCAGAAACTATAAAACTCTTAGAGGAAAACATAGGCAGAACACTCAATGACATAAATCAAAGCAAGATCCTCTAGGACCCACCTCCTAGAGTAACCAAAATACAAACAAAAGTAAACAAGTGGGACCTGATTAAATTTAAAACTTTTGCACAGCAAAGGAAACTATAAGCAAGGTGAAAAGACAACACTCAGAATGGGAGAAAATAATAGCAAATGAAACAGCTGACAAAGAATTAATTTCCAAAATATACAAGCAGATCATATAACTCAAAGCCAGAAAAATGAACAACCTAATCAAAAAGCAGGAAAAAGATCAAAACAGACATTTGTCCAAAGAAGACATACGGATGGCTAACAAACACATGAAAAGATGCTCAACATCACTGATTATTAGAGAAGTGCAAATCAAAACCACAATGAGATATCACCTCACACCAGTCAGAATGGCCATCGACAAAAAGTCTAAAAACAATAATTGCTGAAGAGAGTGTGGAGAAAAGGGAACACTCTTGCATTGTTGGTGGGAATGTAAATTGATATAGCCATTATGGAAGACCATGTGGAGAGTCCTAAAAAAAAAAAAAAAACTAGGAGTAAAACCACCATGACCCAGCAATCCTACTCCTGGGCATATACCTTGAGGAAATCAAAATTGAAATAGACACCTGTATCCCATTGTTCATTGCAGCATAATTTACAATAGCTAGAACATGGAAGCACCTAGATGTCATTTGACAGATGAATGGATTAAAAAGTGTGGTACATATACACAATGGAATATTACTCAGCCACAGAAAGGAACACGTTGAGTCAGTTCTGATGAGGTGGATGAACCTAGAACCTATTATACAGAGTGAAGTGAGTCAGAAAGAGAAAGATAAATATCGTACTCTAACACATATATACAGAATCTAGAAAAATGGTACTGAAGAATATATTTACGGGGTGGCAATGGAGAAACAGACATAGAGAATAGACTTACGGGCATGGGGAGAGGGGAGAAGAGGGTGGGATGTATGGAAAGAGTAACATGGAAACTTACATTACCATATATAAAATAGACAGCCAATGGGAATTTGCTGTATGACTCAGAAAACTCGAACAGGGGCTCTGTTATCAACCCCGAAGGGGTGGGATGGGGAGGGAAAATAAATAAATAAATAAATTTTAAAAGTGAATAAAGTGTAATTATAATGCTGTAATACTTGCTACCAGACCACCTGACCTGCCTCTTGAGAAACTTATATGCAGGTCAGGAAGCAACAGTTAGAACTGGACATGGAACAACAGACTGGTTCCAAATAGGAAAAGGAGTACATCAAGGCTGTATATTGTCACCCTGCTTATTTAACTTCTATGCAGAGTACATCATGAGAAATGCTGGGCTGGAAGAAGCACAAACTGGAATCAAGATTGCTGGGAAAAATACCAATAACCTCAGATATGCAGATGACACCACCCTTATGGCAGAAAGTGAAGGGGGGAGGAGCTAAGATGGTGGAGGAGTAGGACGGGGAGAACACTTTCTCCCCCACAAATTCATGAAAAGAACATTTAAACGCCGAGTAAATTCCACAAAACAACTTCTGAAAGCCGGCAGAGGACATCAGGCACCCAGAAAAGCAACCCAAGTCTTCGAAAGGAGGTAGGGAAAAATATAAAAGACAAAAAAAGGGACAAAAGAGGGAGGGACGGAGTCCCGTCCCGGGAAGGGAGTCTTAAAAAGAGAGAAGTTTCCAAACATCAGGAAACCTTCTCACTGCCGAATCTGTGCCGAGCTTTGGAAGCACAGAGGGCAACATAACAGAGAGGAAAAATAAATAATTAAAACCCACACATTGCGAGCCCTACGGTAACTCCCCCAGCGGAGAAGCAGCGCAGACGCCTGCATGCGCCATTAGCAAGCGGGGGCTGGGCAGGGAGGCGCGGCCCGGGCTGCATCGCAAGAATCTGGCCTGAACACCCCGAGCACTATCTGAGCGAAATAATTTGGGCT
>NW_011486910.1:754767-755204 GCF_000754665.1 Bison bison bison | reverse complement strand
GGCTTCTTTGCTAACTAAAACTTCTTGGGGGTCTGGACGGTCAATATCTGCCTGAGAAGGTGTGCCGGTGCACAACTAGATAACCGAGCGGCGGGGGGGCGATAAGTCGCAGCAATCGTGCGCGCAAAACACCTCATCACCTGAGCTGCTCGGATCTGGGAAGGGCACAAAACGCAGGCCCAACTGAGAGTCTGCGCCTCTGAGGACTACCCGAGTGCCTGAACCTGAGCGACTTGGACCTGGGAAGTACAGGCAGCCCAGGGCGGGCTGCGGATGGTTCGCTGCGGAGCAACCTAGAGCCTGAGCAGCGTGGGCAGAGAGGCTACACGCTCCGTGAACTGGGGGCAGACCCAGTGTGGCTGAGGCACTGCGAGCACACATCAGTGTTATTTGTTTGCAGCATCCCTCCCTACCTCCCCTCAGTGCGACTGAACAAT
>NW_011486910.1:753679-754412 GCF_000754665.1 Bison bison bison | reverse complement strand
ATCAAAATGAATCCGCCACAGGTATACATGTGTTCCCCATCCCGAACCCTCCTCCCTCCTCCCTCCCCATACCATCCCTCTGGGCCGTCCCAGTACACCAGCCCCAAGCATCCAGCGTCATGCATCGAACCTTTTCCAAACTCTACTCTAGATTTTTAACTTTTGCTTTTTGGTATTAGTTATCAATTTTGTACCTATATTTTCTTTATAATTTTTGTGACCTTGTTTGTGTTTGTTCGTTTTTTCTGTCTTTCTTTTCCTTCTTCTTTCCTTTAACATCTTATTTTTGAAATTCCAAACTCTACTCTAGATTTTAAATTTTTGCTTTTATGTATTTGTTACCAATTTTGTACCTTTAAGAACCCAATCTTCAGTACCCATTTTTCACTAGGGAGCGAGATTACTGGCTTAACTGCTCTCTCTCCCTTTGGACTCTCCTTTTTCTCCACTAGGTCGCCTGTGTCTCCTCCCTAACCCCTCTCTACTCTACCCAACTCTGCGAATTTCTGTGTGTTCCAGACGGTGGAGAACACTTAGGGAACTGATTACTGGCTGGATCTGTCTCCCTCCTTTTCATTCCCCCCATTTATCCTCCTGGCCACCTCTGCCACCTTCTTCCTTCTTCTCTTCTCTGTATAACTCTGTGAACAACTCTGAGCAGTCCAGTTGTGGAGTGCACATAAGGAAGAGATTACTGAATAGCCCACTGAATAGCCCTCTATTGACTCCACCT
>NW_011486910.1:751071-753579 GCF_000754665.1 Bison bison bison | reverse complement strand
AACTACCACAAACTGCCAGAATACAGAAAGGACACCCCAAACTCAGCAATTTAAACAAGATGAAGAGAAAGAGGAATACCCAGCAGATAAAGGAACAGGATAAAAGCCCACCAAACCAACGAGGAAGAGATAGGGAATCTACCTGATAAAGAATTCCGAATAATGATAGTGAAATTGATCCAAAATCTTGAAATCAAAATGGAATCACAGATAAATAGCTTGGAGACAAAGATTGAGAAAATGCAAGAAAGGTTTAACAAGGACCTAGAAGAAATAAAAAAGAGTCAATATAAAATGAATAATGCAATAAATGAAATTAAAAACACTCTGGAGGCAACAAATAGTAGAATAACAGAGGCAGAAGATAGGATTAGTGAATTAGAAGATAGAATGGTAGAAATAAATGAATCAGAGAGGATAAAAGTAAAACGAATTAAAAGAAATGAGGACAATCTCAGAGACCTCCAGGACAATATTAAACACTGCAACATTCGAATCATAGGGGTCCCAGAAGAAGAAGACAAAAAGAAAGACCATGAGAAAATACTCGAGGAGATAATAGTTGAAAACTTCCCTAAAATGGGGAAGGAAATAATCACCCAAATCCAAGAAACCCAGAGAGTCCCCAACAGGATAAACCCAAGGCAAAACACCCCAAGACACATAAAATCAAATTAACAAAGATCAAACACAAAGAACAAATATTAAAAGCAGCAAGGGAAAAACAACAAATAACACACAAGGGAATTCCCATAAGGATAACAGCTGATCTTTGAATAGAAACTCTTCAAGCCAGGAGGGAATGGCAAGACATACTTAAAGTGATGAAGGAAAATAACCTACAGCCCAGATTATTGTACCCAGCAAGGATCTCATTCAAATATGAAGGAGAAATCAAAAGTTTCTCAGACAAGCAAAAGCTGAGAGGATTCAGCACCACCAAACCAGCTCTCCAACAAATACTAAAGGATATTCTCTAGACAGGAAACACAAAAACAGTGTATAAACTCGAACCCAAAACAATAAAGTAAATGGCAATGGGATCATACTTATCAGTAATTACCTTAAATGTAAATAGATTGAATGCCCCAACCAAAAGACAAAGACTGGCTGAATGGATACGAAAACAAGACCCCTATATATGTTGTCTACAAGAGACCCACCTCAAAACAGGAGACACATACAGATTGAAAGTGAAGGGAGGGAAAAAGATTTTCCATGCAAATAGGGACTAAAAGAAAGCAGGAGTAGCAATACTTATATCAGATAAAATAGACTTTAAAACAAAGGCTGTGAAAAGAGACAAAGATGGTCACTACCTAATGATCAAAGGATCAATCCAATAAGAAGATATAACAATTATAAATATATATGCACCCAACACGGGAGCACCGCAATATGTAAGACAAATGCTAACAAGTATGAAAGGAGAAATTAACAATAACACAATAATAGTGGGAGACTTTAATACCCCACTCACACCTATGGATAGATCAACTAAACAGAAAATTAACAAGGAAACACAAACGTTAAACGATACAACAGACCAGTTAGACCTAATTGATATCTATAGGACATTTCATCCCAAAACAATGAATTTCACCTTTTTCTCAAGCGCACATGGAACCTTCTCCAGGATAGATCACATCCTGGGCCATAAATCTAGCCTTGGTAAATTCAAAAAAATAGAAATCATTCCAAGCATCTTTTCTGACCACAATGCAGTAAGATTAGATCTCAATTACAGGAGAAAAACTATTAAAAATTCCAACATATGGAGGATGAACAACACCTTGCTGAATAACCAACAAATCACAGAAGAAATCAAAAAAGAAATCAAAATTTGCATAGAAACTAATGAAAATGAAAACACAACAACTCAACACCTGTGGGACACTTTAACAGCAGTCCTAAGGGGAAAGTTCATAGCAATACAGGCATACCTAAAGAAACAAGAAAAAAGTCAAATAAATAACCTAACCCTACACCTAAAGCAACTAGAAAAGGAAGAAATGAAGAACCCCAGGGTTAATAGAAGGAAAGAAATCTTAAAAATTAGGGCAGAAATAAATGCAAAAGAAACAAAAGAGACCATAGCAAAAATCAACAAAGCCAAAAGCTGGTTCTTTGAAAGGATAAATAAAATTGACAAACCATTAGCCAGACTCATCAAGAAACAAAGGAAGAAAAATCAAATCAATAAAATTAGAAATGAAAATGGAGAGATCACAACAGACAACACAGAAATACAAAGGATCATAAGAGACTACTATCAACAATTATATGCCAATAAAATGGACAACGTGGAAGAAATGGACAAATTCTTAGAAAAGTATAACTTTCCAAACTGGACCAGGAAGAAATAGAAAATCTTAACAGACCCATCACAAGCACGGAAATTGAAACTGTAATCAAAACTCTTCCAGCAAACAAAAGCCCAGGTCCAGACGGCTTCACAGCTGAATTCTACCAAAAATTCAGAGAAGAGCTAACACCTATCCTGCTCAA
>NW_011486910.1:750557-750971 GCF_000754665.1 Bison bison bison | reverse complement strand
TAACTCTGTGAACAACTCTGAGCAGTCCAGTTGTGGAGTGCACATAAGGAAGAGATTACTGAATAGCCCACTGAATAGCCCTCTATTGACTCCACCTCATCTCATTTGGGTCACCTCTAACTCCCTCCTCACTCTTCTCTTCTCCATATAACGCTGTAAACCTCTCTGGGCGAAACAAGTTTCAGGGCAAGACATACCAAGCAAATTCTCCAGCAGCAAGGAACACAGACCTGAGCTCCAAGATACAGGCAGCCCAAAGTCACCCCAAAACCATAGACATCCCATAACTCATTACTGGACATTTCATTGCACTCCAGAGAGAAGAAATACAGCTCCACTCACCAGAACACCGACACAAGCTTACCCTAACCAAGAAACCTTGACAAGCCACCTGTACAAACCCACACAGAGCGA
>NW_011486910.1:750026-750457 GCF_000754665.1 Bison bison bison | reverse complement strand
ATAGTGAAATTGATCCAAAATCTTGAAATCAAAATGGAATCACAGATAAATAGCTTGGAGACAAAGATTGAGAAAATGCAAGAAAGGTTTAACAAGGACCTAGAAGAAATAAAAAAGAGTCAATATAAAATGAATAATGCAATAAATGAAATTAAAAACACTCTGGAGGCAACAAATAGTAGAATAACAGAGGCAGAAGATAGGATTAGTGAATTAGAAGATAGAATGGTAGAAATAAATGAATCAGAGAGGATAAAAGTAAACGAATTAAAAGAAATGAGGACAATCTCAGAGACCTCCAGGACAATATTAAACACTGCAACATTCGAATCATAGGGGTCCCAGAAGAAGAAGACAAAAGAAAGACCATGAGAAAATACTCGAGGAGATAATAGTTGAAAACTTCCCTAAAATGGGGAAGGAAATAATCA
>NW_011486910.1:748154-749237 GCF_000754665.1 Bison bison bison | reverse complement strand
CCTCAACATAATAAAAGCTATATATGACAAACCCACAGCAAACATTATCCTCAATGGTGAAAAATTGAAAGCATTTCCTCTAAAGTCAGGAACAAGACAAGGGTGCCCACTTTCACCATTACTATTCAACATAGTTTTGGACGTTTTGGCCACAGCAATCAGAGCAGAAAAAGAAATAAAAGGAATCCAAATTGGAAAAGAAGAAATAAAACTCTCACTGTTTGCAGATGACATGATCCTTTACATAGAAAACCCTAAAGACTCCACCAGAAAATTACTAGAACTTATCAATGATTATAGTAAAGTTGCAGGATATAAAATCAACACACAGAAATCCCTTGCATTCCTATACACTAATAATGAGAAAACTGAAAGAGAAATTAAGGAAACAATTCCATTCACCATTGCAATGGAAAGAATAAAATACTTAGGAATATATCTACCTAAAGAAACTAAAGACCTGTATATAGAAAACTATAAAACACTGGTGAAAGACATCAAAGAGGACACTAATAGATGGAGAAATATACCATGTTCATGGATTGGAAAATCAATATAGTGAAAATGAGTATACTACCCAAAGCAATTTATAGATTCAATGCAATCCCTATCAAGCTACCAACTGTATTCTTCACAGAGCTAGAACAAATAATTTCACAATTTGTATGGAAATACAAAATACCTCGAATAGCCAAAGCTATCTTGAGAAAGAAGAATGGAACTGGAGGAATCAACCTACCTGACTTCAGGCTCTATTACAAAGCCACAGTTATCAAGACAGTATGGTACTGGCACAAAGACAGAAATATAGATCAATGGAACAAAATAGAAAGCCCAGAGATAAATCCACGCACATATGGACACCTTATCTTTGACAAAGGAGGCAAGAATATACAATGGATTAAAAACAATCTCTTTAACAAGTGGTGCTGGGAAAACTGGTCAACCACTTGTAAAAGAATGAAACTAGAACACTTTCTAACACCTTACACAAAAATAAACTCAAAATGGATTAAAGATCTAAATGTAAGACCAGAAACTATAAAACTCCTAGAGGAGAACATAGGCAAAACACTCTCCGAC
>NW_011486910.1:745149-748054 GCF_000754665.1 Bison bison bison | reverse complement strand
GGATTCATTTTGATATTTGGCAAAACTAATACAATATTGTAAAATTTAAAAATAAAATAAAATTAAAAAAAATTATAAAAAAAAAAAAAGAAAGTGAAGAGGAACTTTCATTTTTTTTTAGTTTTTTCACAACTAAAAAGCCTGTTGATGAAAGTGAAAGAGGAGAGTGAAAAAGTTCGCTTAAAGCTCAACATTCAGAAAACGAAGATCATGGCATCTGGTCCCATCACTTCATGGGAAATAGATGAGGAAACAGTGGAAAAAGTGTCAGACTTTATTTTTCTGGGCTCCAAAATCACTGCAGATGGTGATTGCAGCCATGAAATTAAAAGATGCTTACTCCTTGGAGGGAAAGTTATGACCAACCTAGATAGCATATTGAAAAGCAAAGACATTACTTTGCCAACAAAGGTCCATCTACTCAAGACTATGGTTTCTCCAGTGGTCATGTATGGATGTGAGAGTTGGACTGTGAAGAAAGCTGAGCGCCAAAGAATTGATGCTTTTGAACTGCGGTGTTGGAGAAGACTCTTGAGAGTGCCTTGGACTGCAAGGAGATCCAAGCAGCCCATTCTAGAGGAGATCAGCCCTGGGTGTTCTTTGGAAGGAATGATGCTAAAGCTGAAACTCCAGTACTTTGGCCACCTCATGCAAAGATTTGACTCATTGGAAAAGACTCTGATGCTGGGAGGGATTGGGGGTAGGAGGAAAAGGGGATGACAGAGGATGAGATAGCTGGATGGCATCACCGACTTGATGGACGTGAGTTTGAGTGAACTCCAGGAGTTGGTGATGGACAGGGAGGCCTGGCGTGCTGTGATTCATGAGGTCGCAAAGAGTTGGACACAACTGAGCGACTGAACTCACTGAATTGAACTGAATACTTTCTCAGACTTAGCCTCCAGTTATTTCTATACCCTTTTTCTATGCCATTTGATCTCTTCCTCACTGGCTTCACAGAGCAATTACTGTCCTTCCTATAGACCACAGGGAATGGAGTTCTTAACCACAGTTATCTGAACAGTTATGCTCTGAAGGAAATATGGCATACACTTCCTTCAATATTCAAAAGTGCACTTGCAGATAAGTAGGATTTTTTAAATCTTAATAAAGTCTAAATTACTTTTTTGTTTCACAGAACATGCATTTGGTATTTATCTAAAATCATTGACAAGTGCTGGATGTATCTCAATATTTTCCTATGTTATCCCCTAGGAGTTTCTGTTTTGATTTTACACATAAGTCTGTGATCCATTTTGAGTCAACTTTTGTGAAAAGTGTAAGGTTTTGTCAAGTTTCATTTTCATGAGCACATCCAGTTGTTCCAGCACCACTTGTTATGAATATTACCCTTTTCCCATGAACTGCATTTGCTCCTTTGTCAAAGGACTATATTTATCTATTTCTGGGGGTTTTATTCTTTTCAAACGATCTATGTGTCTATTCTTCCACCAGTACCACATGCCCTGATATATGCAGCTTTATAGTAAGTCTTGAAGTCAGGTGGTGTCAGTCCCCCAATGTTCTTCTCCTTCAATTTTGTGTTTACTATTCTGGGTTTTTGTCTTTCTAAATAAACTTTAGAATCAGATTGTCAATTTTGTTTTACAAATTTACAGAAAAAAACAAGTGAAAAGTAGAAAGTTCCCATATACCCTTTCACTAGTTCCCATACATTCTTCTCCTATTCTTAATATTTTGCATTGAATAGTAATTTTTAAATTTCAAACTCCAATTATTCATTGCTGATACTTAAGAAAGAAATTAACTTTTCTGTGTTAATCCTTTTTTTAACTAATACTTTTATAGTATAATCCAATATTCTGTCTTACAACCTTGCTATCATTGCTCACTATTTCCAGGAGACATTTTGTTAATTTTTCATAATTCTCTACATAGACCTTTTGTTTCTTTCTTTGTAATCTAAATATAGCTTTTGTTTCCTTGTCTTTGTCATAGTGTATTAGCTAGGACTACAGGTACAATGTTGAATAAGGTGGTGAAAGAGGCTATTGTATCTTTTTATTGATCTTATGGAGAAAATACCTGGCTATTCAGATTTGACTATGATCTCGGTGGTGGTACTTTAGTCGCTAAGCTGTGTCTTGTGACTCCATGGACTGTAGCCCACCAGGATCCTCTGTCCATGGGATTTCCAGGCAGGAATACTGGAGTGGCTTGCCATTTCCTTCTCCAGGTGATCTGCCCGACACAGGAATCTAACCATGAGTTTTTTGTAGATATTCTTTTCTAAGTTGAGTAAGTTTCCCTCTATTCTCCATTTGCTAAGAGGTTTTATCATGAATGTTGGAGAAGGCAATGGCACCCCACTCCAGTCCTTTTGCCTGGAAAATCCCATGGACGGAGGAGCCTGGTAGGCTGCAGTCCATGGAGTTGCTAAGAGTTGGACACGACTGAGCGACTTCCCTTTCACTTTTCACTTTCATGCATTGGAGAAGACCCCCGTCTCTGGGGTCACACAGAGTCGGACACGACTGAAGCGACTTAGCAGCAGTTTATCATAAATGTATGTTGGAATCTGTCAAATACTTTTTCTGCATCTGTTGACTTGCTGCATCTATTGACCCCATGAATAGTATGAAAAGGCAAAAAGATAGGATACTGAAAGATGAACTCCCCAGGTTGGTAAGTGCCCAATATGCTACTGGGGATCAGTGGAGAAATAGCTCCAGAAAAAATAAAGGGATGGAGCCAAAGCAAAAACAACACCCAGTTGTGAATGGGACTGGTGATAGAAGCAAGGTTCGATGCTGTAAAGAGCAATATTGCACAGGAACCTGGAATGTTAGGTCCATGAATCAAGGCAAATTGGAAGTGGTCAAACAGGAGACGGCAAGAGTGAACGTCGACACTCTAGGAATCAGGGAGCTAAGATGGACTGGAA
>NW_011486910.1:744034-744393 GCF_000754665.1 Bison bison bison | reverse complement strand
GACAGGATGACCTTTATCTACTACTGTGGGCAGGAATCCCTTAGAACAAAGGGAGTAGCCATCATAGTCAACAAAAGAGTCCGAAATGCAGTACTTGGATGCAATCTCAAAAAGGACAGAATGATCTCTGTTCGTTTCTGAGGCAAACCATTCAATATCACGATATTCCAAGTCTATGCCCTGACCAGTAACACTGAAGAAGCTGAAGTTGAACAGTTCTGTGAAGACCGGAGAACATGATGGCACCCCACGCCAGTCCTCTTGCCTGGAAAATCCCATGGAAGGAGGAACCTGGTAGGCTGCAGTCCACGGGGTTGTGAAGAGTTGGACACAACTGAGCGACTTCCCTTTCACTTTTC
>NW_011486910.1:742399-743934 GCF_000754665.1 Bison bison bison | reverse complement strand
TTATATTCTTTGCAGCCAAAGATGGAGAAGCTCTGTACAGTCAGCAAAAACAAGACCAGGAGCTGACTGGCTCAGATCATGAACTCCTTATTGCCAAATTCAGACTTAAATTGAAGAAAATGGACAAAACCACTAGACCATTCAGGCATGACCTAAATCAAATCCCTTATGACTATACAGTGAAAGTGAGAAATAGATTTAAGGGACTAGATCTGATAGAGTGCCTGATGAACTATGGATGGAGGTTCATGACATTGTATAGGAGACAGGAATCAAGACTGTGCCCAAGAAAAAGAAATGCAAAAAAGCAAAATGGCTGTCTGAGGTGGCCTTACAAATAGCTGTGAAAATAAGAGAAGTGAAAAGCAGAGGAGAAAAGGAAAGATATACCCATTTGAATGCAGAGTTCCAAAGAATGGCAAGGAGAAATAAAAAAGGCTTCCTCAGCGATCAATGAAAAGAAATAGAGGAAAACAACAGAATAGGAAAGACTAGAGATCTCTTTAAGAAAACTAGAGATACCAAGGGAATATTTCATGCAAAGATGGGCTCAATAAAGGACAGAAATGGTATGGACCTAACAGAAGCAGAAGATATTAAGAAGAGATGGCAAGAATACACAGAAGAACTGTACAAAAAGGATCTTCGCGACCCAGATAATCACGATGGTATGATCACTCACCTAGAGCCAGACATTCTGGAATGTGAAGTCAAGTGAGCCTTAGAAAGCATCACTATGAACAAAGCTAGTGGTGATGAAATTCCAGTTGAGCTATTTCAAATCCTGAAAGATGATGCTGTGAAAGTGCTGCACTCAACATTCCAACAAATTTGGAAAACTCAGCAGTGGCCATAGGACTGGAAAAGGTCAGTTTTCATTCCAATCCCAAAGAAAGGCAATGCCAAAGAATGCTCAAACTACAATACAATTGCACTCATCTCACACGCTAGTAAAGTAATGCTCAAAATTCTCCAAGCCAGGCTTCAGCAATACATGAACTGTGAAATTCTAGATGTTCAAGCTGGATTTAGAAAAGGCAGAGGAACCAGAGATCAAATTCCCAACGTCTGCTGGATCATCGAAAAAGCAAGAGAGTTCCAGAAAAACATCTATTTCTGCTTTATTGACTATGCCAAAGCCTTTGACTGCGTGGATCACAATAAACTGTGGAAAATTCTGAAAGAAATGGGAATACCAGACGACCTGACCTGCCTCTTGAGAAACCTATATGCAGGTCAGGAAGCAACAGTTAGAACTGGACATGGAACAACAGATTGGTTCCAAATAGGAAAAGGAGTACGTCAAGGCTGTATATTGTGCAACCCTGCTTATTTAACTTCTATGCAGAGTACATCATGAGAAACACTGGGCTGGAAGAAGCACAAGTTGGAATTATGATTGCCAGGAGAAATATCAATAACCTCAGATATGCAGATGACACCACCCTTATGGCAGAAAGTGAAGAAGAACTAAAGAGCCTCTTGGTGAAAGTGAAAGAGGAGAGTGAAAAAGTTGGCTTAAAGCTCAACATTCA
>NW_011486910.1:739105-742299 GCF_000754665.1 Bison bison bison | reverse complement strand
TTGGTGAAAGTGAAAGAGGAGAGTGAAAAAGTTGGCTTAAAGCTCAACATTCAGAAAATGAAGATCATGGCATCTGGTCCCATCACTTCATGGGAAATCGATGGGGAAACAGGGGGAACAGTGGCTGACTTTATTTTTCTGGGCTCCAAAATCACTGCAGATGGTAACTGCAGCCATGAAATTAAAAGACGCTTACTTCTTGGAAGGAATTTATGACCAACCTAGGCAGCATATTAAAAAGCAGAGACATTACTTTGCCAACAAAGGCCCATCTAGTCAAGGCTATGGTTTTTCCAATGGTCATATATGGATGTGAGAGTTGGACTATAAAGAATGCTGAACACCAAAGAGTTGATGCTTTTGAACTGTGGTGTTGGAGAAGACTTTTGAGAGTCCTTCGTACTGCAAGGAGATCCAACCAGTCCATCCTAAAGGAGACCAGTCCTGGATGTTCATTGGAGGGACTGATGTTGAAGCTGAAACTCCAATACTTTGGCCACCTGATGCAGAGAGCTGACTCATTTGAAAAGACCCTGATGCTAGGAAAGATTGAGGGTAGGAGGAGAAGGGGACGACAGAGGATGAAATTGTTGGATGGCTCACGGACACAATGGACATGGGTTTGGGTGGCCTCCGGGAGTTGGTGACAGACTGGGAGGCCTGGAGTGCTGCAATTCATGGGGTCGCAAAAAGTTGGACACGACTGAGCAACTGAACTGATCTGAACTGATTGACTTGCTCTTCAGCCAACTAAGTAGCGTTCAATGCTTTGTGACCCCGATGGACTTCAGGCTTTCCTGTCCTTCACTATAACCCAGAGTTGGCTCAGATTCATGCCCAGTGAGTCAGCTCTTTGCATCAGGTAGCCAAATTATTGGAGGTTCAGTTTCAGCATCAGTCCTTCCAATTATTATTCAGGGTTGATTTCCTTTAGGATTGACTGCTTAATCTCCTTGCTGTCTAATGGATGCTCAAACAGCACAGGTCAAAAGCATCAGTTCTTTGGCACTTAGCCTTCTTTTTGGTCCAATTCTAACATCTATATGTGACTACTGGAAAAACTATAGCTTTGACAATATGGACCTCCATCGGCAAAGTGATCTCTCTGCTTTTAAATATGCTGTCTAAGTTTGTCATAGCTTTTCTTCCAAGGAGTAAGCATCTTTTAAGTTCATGACTATTAGTCACTGATTTTTCAGTAATTTTGGACCCCCCAAAAATAAAATCTGTCACTGTTCCCAGCTTTTCTCCAAATATCTTCCATGAAGTGATGGGACTGGATGTCATGTTCTTAATTTTTTGAATGTTGAGTTTCAAGCCAGCTTTTTCCCTCTCCACTTTCACATTCATTAAGATGCTGTTTAGTTCCTCTTCACTTTCTGCCATTAGAGTGGTATCATCTAATGATAGAATCTATTGATGGAATCACATATTTTTCTTTAGCCTGTTGATGTGATGAAGTTACATTGATTGAATTTCAAATATGGGATCCACTTTGCATACCTAGCAGAAAATCCTTCTTGATCATGGTGTATACCACCTTGTATACATCTCTGAATTTGATTTACTAACACTTGACAAAATTTTTGCACCAATGTTCATGAGAGTGATTCTTCCTTCTCCTCAGATCTTTGTTTGGTTTTTTAATTAGTGTAACATTGGTCTCAAGGACTAAATTAATATTTTACAGTGTAGTAACATAATAGTTCTTCTGTTCAGTAGTTCTTCTTAAAGTTCAGTAGAATACATCTTTGAAAGCTTCTGGATCTGTACTTTCACCTTTGAAAGTTTATTAATGAATTACTTTTTCTTTAATAGATATAGGCTTATTGAGATCTCTATTTCTTCTTATGTGAGTTTTTGTAGACTGTCTCTCAATGAATTGGCCCATTTCATGTAGGTTATCAAATGTGTGGGCATAGAGTTATTCATGATATTCCTTTCTTATAATATCCATTAGATGAGTAGTGATGGTGTTTATTCATTTATCATAGTAATTTACATCCTTTCTCTCTTTTCTCAGTTAACTTGGCTAGACATTTGCCAATTTTTAAGAAATTAAAAAAAAAAACTTTTGCTTTTGTTCATTTTTCTATTGTTCACCTATCTTCATTTTGATTAATTACTGCTCTAATTTTTATTATTTATCTTCTCATGCTTTCTTTGGATTTAATTTTCTCTTCTTTTTCTAGAATCATGAGATAGAAGATTAGATTGTTAAGTCTTTTATTCTTTCCTGCTATATACCTTCAATGGTATAAAATTTCCTCAAAACACTGATTTTACTGAATCCACACATTTTGATAAGTTATATTTTCATTTGTTCAAGATTTTTTATTTTTTGGAGATTTCTTCTTTGAGTCATGTTTATTTATGTGTGTTGTTCAATATCCAAGTAGTTTGCAGTTTTCTACCTACTATTCTTTTATTGATATCTAGTTAACTTTGTTTTATTATGAAAGCATAATTTGTGTGACTTATATATTGATATTTAATAAAATATATTTTATATTAGAATGTGGCCTATTTGGTGAATGTCCTACATGAGCCTGAGAAGAATATGCATGCTGCTCTTGTTGGATGATGAATTCTATAAAGGTTAATTGAATCCAGGTAATAGATAATGCTGCCTGGTTCAACTTTGCTCTTACTGGTTTTCTGCATCTTGGTTCTGTCCATTGATGGTAGAGGGGTATTCAAGTCTCTAAGTATAATGGTAAATTCATCTATTTTCCCTTGAAGTTCCATCATTTTGCCTGCAAGTACTTTGAAACTCCATTGTTAGGTATATACACATTATAGAATTGCTTACTCCTTGGAAGGAAAGTTATGACCAACCTAGATAGCATATTCAAAAGCAGAGACATTACTTTGCCAACAAAGGTTCGTCTAGTCAAGGCTATGGTTTTTCCTGTGGTCATGTATGGATGTGAGAGTTGGACTGTGAAGAAGGCTGAGCGCCAAAGAATTGATGCTTTTGAACTGTGGTGTTGGAGAAGACTCTTGAGAGTCCCTTGGACTGCAAGGAGATCCAACCAGTCCATTCTGAAGGAGATCAGCCCTGGGATTTCTTTGGAAGGAATGATGCTAAAGCTGAAACTCCAGTACTTTGGCCACCTCATGCAAAGAGTTGACTCATTGGAAAAGACTGATGCTGGGAGGGATTGGGGGCAGGAGGAGAAGGGGATGACAGA
>NW_011486910.1:729621-739005 GCF_000754665.1 Bison bison bison | reverse complement strand
CAAAGAGTTGACTCATTGGAAAAGACTGATGCTGGGAGGGATTGGGGGCAGGAGGAGAAGGGGATGACAGAGGATGAGATGGCTGGATGGCATCACTGACTCGATGGACGTGAGTCTGAGTGAACTCCGGGAGTTGGTGATGGACAGGGAGGCCTGGTGCGCTGCGATTCATGGGGTCGCGAAGAGTCGGACACGACTGAGCGACTGATCTGATCTGATCTGATGTCCTCTTGGAGAACTGACCCTTTATCATTATGCATAGACCTTTGATTCACTGCTGCTCTAATTTTTATTATTTATTTCTTGTGCTTTCTTTGGATTTAATTTTCTCTTCTTTTTCTAGAATCATGAGTTAGGAGATTAAATTGTTTATTTTAGTCTTTTATTCTTTCCTACTATATGCATTCAATGATATAAATTTTACAGTTTATGAAAGTTTTCCTTGTTCTGGTATCAGCAATTAATACAGCTACTTCAGTTTTCTTTGATTGGTGTTATCATGGTATATCTTCCTCCAACCCTTTAATTTCAATATATCTGTGTCTCCATATTTAAAATCAGTCTGCTCTAGGCAACATACAGTTGGGTTTGTGTATGTGTGATCAAAAACAAATAACAGGAGATCTACCTGATATATAAAATTTTAAATGTAGAGTAAATCACCAGCTGTGGGGTTCCATGTTGTAATGGTTAGCACTCTGGACTCTGAATCCAGTGACCTAACTTCCCTGGTGCTTAGATGGTAAACAATCACTCTGCAGTGCAGGAGACCCAGGTTTGATCTGTGGATCAGGAAGATGCCCTGGAGGAGGAAATGGCAACCCACTCCAGTATCTTGCCTGGAGAATTCTATGGACAGAGGAGCCAGGCAGGCTACAGTTCATAGCGTCTCAAAGAGTCAGACAAGACTGAGTGACTAACACTTTCACTTCTAAGTGTATAGGACAGTAGTGTTAACTCTAACCACAGCATTTCACACATGATCTCTAGAAATTTTCCATCTCACATGGTTGAAACTCTATTCCCATGGAGCAGAAAATTTTCATTTTTCTCCTTCCTCCAGTATCTGGAAACAACTAGTGTGGGCAAACTGGGAGACTTATGCACCATTGGTAAGAATGTAAAGTGGTGCAGTCACTATGGAAACCAGTATGGAGATTCTTTACAATTAAAAATAGATCTTCCCTATGAACCACTGGTGCTATTACTGGGCACTTATCCACAAGAATAGAAATCAGAAAATTGAAGAGAGAGATTTTCATTTCACAGCACCATTATTCATAATAACCAAGAGTTGGAAACAAGCTAAATGTCCTTTAATGAATGAATGAGTAATGAAAATGTGTACTATATATGCAATGAAATATTCTTCATTCATAAAGGAGAAAGAAACCTTATCAAATTCTAGAAATGGATGACCATTGAGGACTTTATACTAAGTGAAATAAGCTAGCCATTGAAGGACAAATATTACATGATTCTACTTCTCTCAATTATCTAAAACAGACAGCTCATAGACAAAAGTGTGAGGTATCCAAGGTTGCTTTGACTATTCAGAGTCTTTGTGATTTCATATAGATATTAGGATTATATTCTCTATTTCTATAAAAAATGCCTTTGGGATTTTGACAGAAATTGTATTGACTAACATGAGCAATTTAATAATATTAATTCTTCTAGTTCACAAGCATGAGATAGCTTTCCATTTATCTGCATCTTCTTTAATTTTCCTCAGCAATATTTTACATTTTCAATGTAAAGTCCTTTGCCTTCTTGGTTAAGTTTATTCCTAAGTATCTTGTTCTTTCTGATGCTGGGCTAAAACTATTTCTGTGTGTAGATGACATTATTTTAATGTGTGTGTGTGTGTGTGTGTGTGTGCATGCATGCACACGCATGCTCACTCATATCCAATTCTTTGTGACCCCATGGAGTGAGTCCACCAGGCTCCCCTGCCCATGGAATTTTCCAGGCAAGAATACTGAAATGGGTTGCCATTTCCTTCTCCAGGAGATCTTCCAGATCCTGAGACTGACCTGGGTTTTTTTGCATCTCCTACATTGGCAGGCGATTCTTTACCACTGCACCACTTGGGAAGCCCATTTTAATATCTAGAAAACTCTAATGATTACACACATACAAAAACTGTTACAAATAATAAACGAATTCAGCAAAGTCTCAGGATCCAAAACCTACAAAAATCAGTCATGTTTCTGTATCTTAATAATGAACCATCTGAAAGGAGTCTTTTTTTTTTTTAATGGACCCTGACAGTCTTTTAACAAGTGTGTTCAGAATATAAATATTTAATGTGGTTATTGATACAGATTATTATCTATAATAGTCATTATTTTTTCCTATTCATTGCTTTTGATATGTGTTTCTTTTTTGTCTTTCACTCTTTTTCTCTCTCCTTTGGTTTTAACTGAGTATTTTGTATAAATCCATTTTCTCTTCTGTCTGAGCATACAGTTATATTTCTTTTTTAAAACTTTAGTGGTTGCTCTATAGTTCACAGTATACATTTCCAACTAATTCAAATCCACCTTCAAATAGTACTACACTGCTTAATTAGAAGGTCAAGTACCTTATAACAGAATTTTCCTAATTCCTTCCTTCTGTGCAACCAACATTTCATCTTTCATATCACCTATCTATATGCTAAAATCACCAAATACATTGTTGCTATTTTTTTTGAACAAAGTTTTATTATCAGCTCAATTAAGAAAAAGCAAGTAAGACTCAATATGCTTTACTTGTTTCTCTAATGTTCTTTATTTATATTTGTGTTTTTGACCTATATATCTTTCTTTCTGAAGACCTTAAACATTATTAAGGCAGGTCTACTAGCAACAAATTCCTTCAAACTTTGTTTGAAAAGATGTTTACTTCTCCTTAACTGCTAAATGGAACCAAGAATGCATCCCCATAATTTTGTCACTGAAGTAATTTATATAAAGAGAAGAGTTCAGTCCCTTGTTACAGAGTACCTCACAAGAAATGTCTGGTTCTGTTGTTTTTCCGAAGTTCAAGATGCTGGGCTCCAATCCTTTGGTGAGAAGGTGATTGAAAAACACAAAGCTCAAGTGTCTGTGGAGCTCTCTGAGATGCAATGAAACCATAAACCTTAGTACATCCTTGGTCTCAGAATGACAGGCTCTCTAAATAGAGCAAAACAATAAACAAACCAACAAATGAGAAATGGACTATTTCCTGTTGTATTAGTAAACAAAGTATGTCAAAATCATCAGCGATTGCAGTAACTGCAGATGGTGAGCTGATGACCCTTGAGGGAACTCAGGAAAGAAAGAATACTTGCCCCCTAGGAGCCATCAGACTGCAGCTACTCCCTATGTTGAGCCCTGAGAAAACTCAGGATGTGAAGACACTGGATACTGGCCCCAGATAGGTGAGGTGCCTATCAAAGGAATGATTTCAGTGAGCCCAGACTCTTACATCTTACTGTATATAGAAAAGTGCTAAATTCCTTAACTTGAGATATCTGGTTTTACTTTAATTAACAATAATCTTTTGCCACTCAGCCTGCCTGTCCCCCCACCAACTCCTCTGAGCAGTTCTCTGTTACTTGAAATGCTGCTGCCCTAGCTGGTGACTGCAGCCATGAAATTAAAAGATGCTTGCTCCTTGGAAGAAAAGCTATGACCAACCTAGACAGCATATTAAAAAGCAGAGAATTACTTTGCCGACAAAGGTCCATCTAGTCAAGACTATGGTTTTTCCAGTAGTCAGGTATGGATGTGAGAGTTGGACTATAAAGAAAGCTAAGCTCCAAAGAATTGATGCTTTTGAACTGTGATGTTGGAGAAGACTTGAGAGTCCCTTGGACTGCAAGGAGATCCAACCAGTCAATCCTAAAGGAAATCAGTCCTGAATATTCATTGGAAGGACTGATGCTGAAGCTGAAACTCCAATACTTTGGCCACCTGATGTCAAGATCTGACTCCTTGGAAAAGACCCTGATGCTGGGAAAGATTAAAGGCAGGAAGAGAAGGGGATGACAGAGGATGAGATGCTTGGATGGCATCACCTACTCAATGGACATGATATGAACAAGTTCCGGGAGCTGGTGATGGACAGGGAGGCCTGGCATGCTGCAGTCCATGGGGTCACAAAAAGTTGGACATGACTGAGCGACTGAACTGAATTGAACTAGCTTGAAGTTCTAAACTTCTCATGGAATAAAACATAACCCTCAATGTTTAGGTTGTGAATATTCTTTCAGTGGACACAAAAAACCTCCCAGCCTAGCCTTTTCTCAGATCCAAGTATGTTCTCCAGGGAATCCCATGCCTGACA
Organism: Bison bison bison; assembly: GCF_000754665.1. NCBI lineage: Eukaryota > Metazoa > Chordata > Mammalia > Artiodactyla > Bovidae > Bison > Bison bison. The sequence continues at coordinate 734,688 of NW_011486910.1, read as the reverse complement.
TCTAGTGGGTAGCAGATAGGCTGGGCTCCAGCCCAGAGAAGGACAGACTCAGGTGGGGGAAAGGTGGGTCGAGGGGAGGAGGAGACAGGACCTAAGGAAAGGCAAGGAGGGGTAAGGTGGACCCGGTGCCACAGGGAGCCAGGGGTGGGGCTTAGCTGAGCGCTGGGGGAAGGGAAGAGCAGTGGTGGGAGGAGGGAAGGGCGGGGTGAGACAGTAGGATGGGGCGGGATCTGGGAACCCGGCTGAGCGCACAGACGCACAGATCCTCACAGAAGCGAAACCAGACATCGCAGTAATGCTGGAGGCCTTGAGCTCCCTGGCAGCGGCCCTCTGGGCAGCTCTCCGTCCTGGCACTGTCCTCCTGGGGGCTGTCGCTTTTCTCTTCTTTGCTGATTTCCTCAAAAGGCGGCGTCCAAAGAACTTCCCGCCAGGGCCCGCGGGCCTGCCCTTTGTAGGCAACTCGTTCCAGCTGGATCCTGAGAAGGTGCACCTGACGCTTCAGCAGGTAGGACTCGGTGACGGTGTCAGAGCCGCGTCCTGACCTGATCTGCAGGACAAGGGCCTTCCAGGTACCGAGGGCCGGAGCATGGGGGCTTCTGAAGCATTCAGTCGGGAACCGGGTACACCCTGCTTTGAGCTTCTCTTTCCTCACCATCACCTGGAATGATTCCAGCTGTGCTTTCTAGGGGTGAACTGTTGTTGCTGCTGCTGCTGCTGCTGCTAAGTCGCTTCAGTCGTGTCCGACTCTGTGCGACCCCATAGACTGCAGCTCACCAGGCTCCCCCTTCCCTGGGATTCTCCAGGCAAGAACACTGGAGTGGGTTGCCATTTCCTTCTCCAATGCATGAAAGTGAAAAGTGAAAGTGAAGTCGCTCCGTCGTATCTGACTCTTAGCGACCTCATGGACTGTAGCCCACAGGCTCCTCCATCCGTGGGATTCTCCAGGCAAGAGGACTGGAATGGGGTGCCATTGCCTTCTCCAGAACTGTTGTTAACTGTTTACCATTTAAGTGTCCCGACACGATCAGCTTTCGGGAAGGTAGGGGCTGCAGGTTTATTGTACAAAACAAAAAGTGTTTCTTGGTCCATATAGCTGATGGAAAAAGTGTAAATATTGAACTGTAGCTCTCATCTGAAGCCTCACATACTGCCAGGAGCTTTAACATCTGCATATTTTCTCTCGTGTCAGGGATCCTTGGATAGAATATGGTTCAGAATCCCCTCTATATGCTCAGTAAATGTTTTTGACTGACCAAGTGACTCTTTGTCTCTTCTGTTTCTTTTATGAGTCTGGAGTGTGACAGACACATGTTTTTAAAGTCATTTCGAAAAAAAATTAAAAAGTCATTTCGTTGTGTCTGGTTACATATTACTGGGACATTCTATTTATAGTATGATCACTTGTCTTTTCAATACTTTTATTCTTGGCGGGGGTAGGGGTGAATGCTATACTTCCCCTCTTGGAGGCTCCATTTTCCATATGTAAAATGAGGATGTCTGTGCGTGTGCTTAGTCGACTGCTCAGTCACATCCAACTCTTTGTAATCCCATAGACTGTAGCTCACCAGTGTCCTCTGTTCATGAGATTTTTTTCGGGCAAGAATACTGGAGTGGGTTGCCATTTCCTTCAGGGGATCTTTCAGAATTGGGGATCGAACCCGAGTCTCCTTTGACTCCTGCACTGCAGGTTGACTCTACCCACTGAGCCATCCCTACCTAAATCCTCACGACTTTTCAACTACATTGCTTCCATCCACACAATGACAGAGTTCCTCATCTTCAGGCTCCTTCTTCTACAATCCACTCTCACTAAAGTATTCATTTAAAAATGTCATCCTCTGCCTAGATTTTCTTAGTGCTTTCTGCTGCTTCCTATAGTTCATATTCCTTAGGGAGCCACACGGATACTTTCTTGTAGCCTCTTTCCACTTTATAGTTGTCTCCCATCAAGGCTCCCTAATTGTGGCCATTCTGAATTCCTTAAAATTCCCTTCATCACTCAATACTGTCTCAAGAATCAACTGCCTCCCTGCCTCTCAGCACAGGCATCTTCCTGACCGACGACACTGTGGTAAGTGGTTGTGATGATTAAATAAAAGGAATGTTCAGTGTTAAAATAGCTTATAGTTGGTGCTAAAAAAAGAATAGTTCTAGTTCCCTAGAAATTCCTGGAGCACTTTCAACACAAGCCTGTATTACAAACTCAAGTTCAGATGGAGATGGCTTCATCACTTTCTGGGAGAAACAGCCCATTGGTTGCACAAAGTTACAGGATGAGTATATAGAATTTTAAAGCCAAGATGCTAAGATTCTAAACCTGTGCCTTTCTTCAAGAATTGTGCTGTTTAATTTCCAAGTATTGGAAGATCTTCCTGATTTCTTTCTGTTAATGATTTACAGTTGGCATTCATTAGGGTCAGAGGACATATACTGTATTTCAACTTTGAACAGATATGTACAGGTTGGTTTTATGACCTAAAATGGAGTCCATGCATACTTGAAATAATGTCTTCTGCTGTTGTTGGAGCATTCTGTACTATAGATCAGATAGACTTGAAGAGGTGAGTGCGTTGTTTAGTGCTTCTATACCCTTGGTGAATTTTTATCTACTAATTCTGTCAATTATTAGGAGAGGCATGTTGAAGTTTCCAACTATAATTAGAAGTTCATCTATGTGTCAAATCAGTTCTGATAGTTTTACTTTATATATTTGGCAGCTCTTTTTATTTAGCTCATGCACATTAAAGTTGTTACATTGTCTTCGTGAATTGGCTCTTTAGTTATTACATGTTCTTCTTTATCCCTGAAGATTTTCTTTGCCTGAATGTTACCTGATATAATAGAGCCACACCAGCTCTCTTTTAATTAGGATTTGCATACTATATGCTTCTCCATTCTTTCACTTTTAACCAACTTATATGATTATACTTGAAATGAGTTTTTATATAGAACATATAGGTGGGTCATTTTTTCATGGTGCCAATATCTCTTTTAATTGGTGAATCTAGATCATTTGTATTTAGGGTCGCTTTTGATGTTTGAGGGATTCCCTGGTAGCTCAGCTGGTAAAGAATCCTCCTGCAGTGCAGGAGACCCTGCTTTGATGCCTGGGTCAGGAAGATCCCCTGGAGAAGGGAAAGGCTACCCACTCCAGTATTCTGGCCTGGAGAATTCCATAGGCTGTATAGTCCACGGAGTCACAAAGAGTCGGACAGGACTGAGAGACTTTCGCTTTGATGTGTGAACACTTAAGTATGCCATTTTACTATTCACCTTCTATTGTTCACTTTGTTTTTTGTTCCTCTGTTTCTCCTCTCCAGTCTTTTGTGGGTCACTTGAGCGTTTTTAAGAATTCCTTTCTAATTTAACTGTAGTGTTTATAGTACGTTTCTTTGTTTGGTGCTTTAAGTGTTTGCTCTAAAGTTCATGTGCTATGCATACATAGCTTATTGTATCATCTGAGGTTGTTTCTCCATTTTAAGGCTGAGGAAACTGAAAACTAAGTGATTTGCCTAAGTTACTCAACACTGAAAATGGCCAAAGAAGGACTTGAATCTTAATCTGGTCTCTACTTATGCTACTTGACTTTTCATGATATAGTTAGCAGATAGTTGATTTTGTTCAGGGTTGCACTTATCCAATAGACACTTAAGAAGTGCTTATCATATGACAGGTATAATACAAGAAGAGTATATGGTGAAATGTGTGGTATAAATTTTTGGTAACCAAATGAGATGTCATTAGGTGGGTTCATTGTGAATGGGAATCCATGGGGATACCCTCCATTGAATGTTGAAATAAACTTGGCTGAACTTGAACAGAGGCAAGTGGCTCTGTGGAGTAAAGTGGACAGGAGATTTTAAGTTGGAGAAGCGACTTGAGCTAAAACAAAATAAGAAGGCAGTGAAGAAACTGGCTGATTTGTTTAGCATGGTTTTTCCCCCATTTTCTCAACATTCTCTACCATAGCTGTCTGGCTTATTATTGAAACATTTATGTAAATAAGAAAAATTTCTTATTGGACTAAGAAGGGGAAATGGTAGATAAGTTGGTTAAATGCACTATAAGGGTTTATATAGAGTTGCTTGTAACAAAAAGATTCCAAAAGACAGTGGTGTAAAAAGACTGAAATTGATTTGTCACTCACAAGTAGGTTGAGATGTAGGTAGGAAGACTAGGATAGGAAGGCTGCTTTGCTCCACAAGGTCATCTAAAACCACAGTGCTTCTGTCTTGTTGCTCTGGCCCTGCAACAGTGTCATGTGTAAGTTCTGCGCCATGAAAAGGGGAAAGTGAGAGGTGGTGAGAAGCAACTTTCCTTTAAGAACACAACCCAGAAGATGCACACGTCACCTCTACTCACGTCCCATTGGATTCACGTGAAATTAAGTGAGGAGTAATGTGCCAAAGCCTTTGACTGTGTGGATCACAATAAACTGTGGAAAATTCTGAAAGAGATGGGAATACCAGACCACCTGACCTGCCTCTTGAGAAACCTATATGCAGGTCAGGAAGCAATAGTTAGAACTGGACATGGAACAACAGACTGGTTCCAAATAGGAAAAGGAGTACGTCAAGGCTGTGCTTGTCACCCTGCTTACTTAACTTATATGCAGAGGACATCATGAGAAATGCTGGGCTGGAGGAAGCACAAGCTGGAATCAAGATTGCCAGGAGAAATATCAATAACCTCAGATATGCAGATGACACCACCCTTATGGCAGAAAGTGAAGAGGAACTAAAAAGCCTCTTGATGAGAGTGAAAGAGGTAAGTGAAAAAGTTGGCTTAAAGCTCAACATTCAGAAAACTAAGATCATGGCATCTGGTCCCATTACTTCATGGCAAATAGATGGGGAAACAGTGGAAACAGTGTCAGACTTTATCTTTCTGGGCTCCAAAATCACTGCAGATGGTGATTGCAGCCATGAAATTAAAAGACACTTACTCCTTGGAAGGAAAGTTATGACCAACCTAGATAGCATATTGAAAAGCAGAGACATTACTTTGCCAACAAAGTTCTGTCTAGTCAAGGCTATGGTTTTTCCTGTGGTCATGTATGGATGTGAG
>NW_011486910.1:708205-729521 GCF_000754665.1 Bison bison bison | reverse complement strand
CTGTGAAGAAGGCTGAGCACCGAAGAATTGATGCTTTTGAACTGTGGTGTTGGAGAAGACTCTTGAGAGTCCCTTGGAGTGCAAGGAGATCCAACCGGTCCATTCTGAAGGAGATCAGCCCTGGGATTTCTTTGGAAGGAATGATGCTAAAGCTAAAACTCCAATACTTTAGCCACCTCATGCAAAGAGTTGACTCATTGGGAGAGAGTCTGATGCTGGAAGGGATTGGGGGCAGGAGGAAAAGGGAATGACCGAGGATGAGATGGCTGGATGGCATCACCAACTCGATGGACATGAGTCTGAGTGAACTCCGGGAGTTGGTGATGGACAGGGAGGCCTGGCATGCTGCGATTCACGGGTTCGCAAAGAGTCAGACACGACTGAGCAGCTGAACTGAACTGAACTGAACTGAATGTGACCAGTTAATCCTTAGGGAGTTCCATCACTTAGCAGAAGAGAGAGAGAATGTGTCCATGCTTTCTTTAAGGATGAGACATACAGAGCAAATTAGAAACAGTCCTACTTTGTGCCCATCAGCTATGCACTATTATCTCTGTGCCTCTTTTTCTGAAAATTGGGCATACATTATAGAGTTGTTATAAGAAAAAAATTAGGATTATCAGCCTACTGCCAGGGTTCCTAGCATACAGTTGATGCTCAGTTTATATATCTACCTCCCTCCCCCTCTCTTCAAACATTTACAGTAACCAATTCAAGAACAAAAAGTTTTTGATTGCAAATGAGGCATCACTTGTCTGGCCTGCTTGCTGCATGGGCTCCCTTCATACACACTCTGCCCACTTCCCCTCCATTTCTTTGTCAGTATCTTACAAGAAATCTTTTGCTAAAATACACTCCCAATATATCAATAAAAGTACATAATTTTATTATTAACCTTAGTATTATGATTACTAACCCCAGAATCCTAAAGATTAGAATTTGTAAGAGCCCTCATTTTATATATTGGGAAACTGAGACAGAGAGAAGTTAAATAACTTGACCAAGTGTCACATAGAAAATAACCAGTGGAAGCTGGATACAAAGGGATTTGTATGCCTTCAAAATCCAAGTACTAAGCACTCACCTTACCTCTCCTATTCAATTTTTAGTTGCAAACATAACAAGGTATAAAGTGTTTCACTTGACATTAAGACGTCCTTGGTCTAGCTCATAGTACCTTTCTGGCCTTGTAGCCCATCTCCCTACACAGGTGAGAGGTATTCTTTCCAGGAACCTATCCCAGCCCCAGGACCCTTATGTGTGTGTGACACACCCAGACACTCTTCCTTTCACTCGCACTCTCTTTCTCTCCTCTCCCTGCCCCATTACTCTCATTCTCAGTTTATTGCTGTCACATCCAGTAAACTCTAAGTTCCCAGTGCTATTCCAGCTTTACGTCTTTGTCTTTAAATCTTACAAATACCTCCAGTCCTTAATATCTTTGGCACTTTGGCTAAGTTACTTCTCCATGACTCATTTTCCTTACTAAAACATAAATAATATCATTACTGCCATAGGGTGGATGGATGAGTGGTTAAGAAAATGCGCTTCCACTGCAGGAGGCACGAGTTCGATCCCTATTCAGGGAACTAAGGACCCACAGCAATGTGGTGCACTCAAAAAAAGATACATTTGGTCTAGCTTCCCTAATAGGGAGTACACACCATCATAGGGTGGTGTGAGGGAAATGAGATAAAAGGTGAAGGGTGGTTAGCGTGGCACCCAGTGGGTGTGGCTGGCTGTGACCACCGGTGCCTTTCCCCTGTACGTCTTCCCTTTGCTCTTGTCCTGTCTGCCTCCTTGAGCAAGTGCACCTGTGCTCCTTTGCTCACGGAGCCCATGCATTCCCCAGAGTCTAGAGTGGCCGTCTGCCAGTATCGAAAACAAACTGTCTTTCCCATTGTTGTTCTCTTTCTTCCTCACAGAAATTTTCTTTCCCCTTTTTCGGGGCTGTAGAGAGCACACTGCCCTGCTTGTGAGATTTTAGTTCCCCGTCCAGGATTAAACCTGTATCCATGGCACTAAAAGTCCAAGCCCTGACCACTGGACAGCCAGGGAATTACCCCTCCCAGAAACTGTAAGTGAAAAATCGTTTTCTCCCTCTTATACAGGGGGAGTGGAGGCTCCAAAAAAAAGTGAAACAACGTTTCCGAGATCTCACAGCTAGCCAAGCATAGAGTTTGCATGGCTCCAGCTAGTGTGTTCTTGTCTATGACTGGCCCTAGCCCTGTAATGAATTTTTTGCCACCTAGAACCTGTTGAAGAAGGGGACACTGTCTTGTGGTTAAACAGATATGATTTACTATGAAGTCCATGCTTTCTACCCCAGACATTCACTAAACACATCTCTGCCTTCTCTGGTGAGTCACATGGGCTGAATTCTCTCGCTTCACTAGAGTCTAAGATGCTTGAGGTTAGAGACCTTGCTTATTTTATTGTATCCTTATGCCTTATTCTCAGGATACATATGCTCACTCAATCCAAGTAAGGTGAACATATGGATGAGTATTTATAATGAATGTCTACATCCTCTAGTGGATTGAACTGAAGTCAAGTTGACAGCAAGAGAAATGGAAACAGGCATAAGTATTTCCAACAGCAAAGGTATACACACACACACACACACACACACACACACACACAACAACAGAGATTCCCCTCAATATAATCTCCCTCAGCTCTACATACCCTCCATTCCAGGACACACAGGATGTGCATATGTAACTGTAACTCTTCTACTATTTTTCAGTTTGTGAAGAAATATGGGAATGTTTTTAGCTTGGATTTTGGTACATTTCCTTCTATTCTTATAACTGGATTACCCTTAATTAAAGAAGCACTTGTCCACCAAGGCGAAAACTTTTCCAAACGTCCTGTAATGCCTCTCCAGGAGCGTATCTTTAACACTAAAGGTAAGTTCTTGCATTGGTTAGCGTGTGTTTGATATTCTTGTGGTCTGTGAAAGTATCTCCAACAATCCCAGGGACCAAGCTCCTCATAAGGAACCTGAGTGCCCGTGTTTCCCTGTTGAAGGCACCCCCTCAGGGCACCTGGCAGAGTCAGCTCTAATGTCACGGATTTGGGGGAAGTGACATCACCTGCATGAACTCACTCTGTATGCTTTGATAAATAAGTATCCTCATCACTCAGTGAATGTGATGTGTTGTTTAAGCAGAGAAAAGGCAATGCGTCCTCAGGCTCTCTTTCTGCTTTCCCGCTCAGATCTCTTCCCCTAGAAAACGGATGTGGATCAGCTTGTTCCTGTTGATTAAGTGATCCCTTCTTGCCTCCAGTTCCTTATGCTCTATTTTGAGGCTGTGCTCCAAAGGTATCTCAAGCCTTCTATCTATGTTAAAAGAGTTTGGCATGAGTACTTAGAATGGTCACTAAATAAACTTACTTTTTCAAAATTCTAAATGAAAAACTTTATACTTCTACAAAAATTTTATACTTCTACACCATTTTTTTTCAGGTATTTCTCAATCCCTCTTTGAAATACTTCACCCATTATTCTACATCCATTCACTCAATTATCTGCCATGAGAACTTAGGACTAGAGGCACCAGTGACAGAGTAGTGAGTAGAACAGAAAAAATTCTTGATTTTTGTGTAATTTACATGTTATTAAGAGAGTCAGTATCAAGTATGCTAAAATTTAATGCCTCGGTTTTATGAAGATAAGAGCAGGGTTCACTTAGTATGGGTATCAAATCTGGTCCTGAGACTCAGGAAAAGCTATTGTAAGTAAATAACAAGTAATAAAATGAAGAAGCAATCCATTAGGGGGAATAGAATATGAAAAGTTTCTAAGATGGGTAAATGGACAGTGAACTGAGGAATTGAAAGGTGTCCAGTGTGAGAAGAACAGGGTTTAAATGGAGATAATTAAATGAAGATGAAGATGCTAAGTTTGTCCAGAAATAGTTCATGTTTAAGGATATTGCTTTTTATCCTAATAACAATGCAGGCTTCTGAATGTTTAAGTAGTAAAAGGGATCAACATACTTACATGGTAAGTTTTAAAGACTTCTCTAAGCTTCAATGTCAAGAATGGAATAAAAGGAGCAAAAGACTACTGTAGAATTTTAAGTGAGAAGAGTTGGTAGCCTGAACTAGGGAAGTGGCAAGAAATGGTAGTCTAGTAGGTTACACTAGGAGAGTGACTGTGAAGACAAGTTGATTTAAGCTATTCAGGAGGCATATTCAATAGGACATGATGACCTAGATGGAAGGAGAATGAGGTAGACACCCAAATGGGTAGGTAAAGGAAAAAAGGAAGATGGGGAGGAGAACAAGGTGTTTATTGGCCTGGGTGGTGAGTTGTATGGAGCAAATCATTAACTCAGTCATGAATATGCTGAGTGTGAAGCCAAGAGAGTCAAGCAGAAAATTGGTTACATGTCTGCACAGATACAGACATTCACATCAGTAGATGTCATTTGAAATATTTGGAGTTGATAAGATTTAGTAGAAATGGAGGATAAGGATAAGGAGAGAAGAGGCTTTGACCCAAGCTTGAAAAGGTTCATCATTTCAAAATTTGATAGGAGATAAGTTAACCTAAGATATGATGATTTCTGTGAAGTCAGAGAATTAGCAGAAGAGTCTGGAGAGTGTGGTGTCCTGGGCACCACTGGAAAAGAGTGTTTCAAGAAAAAAGCATCTCGTGCTGTTGACACATCAACATGAGGCTGAAAAGGATCCTGGACTGAACAGCAGGGAGGGCCACTTCACTAAGGTGGTGGAAGTGAAAGGGAGATATTAGAAGGAGTGGAAGAGTGTATGGGAATGAAGAATTGAGAGGGTGGTGGTCTCACCTGTGTTATAAAATAAATGAAGTTCTCTGCACACCTCATGATGGATTTTTTATCCTTTGCCTGTGATTTTCTTTCTGCACACATTCACAATTCTTTGTTTTCTTGGGTGATTCATCTATTTTTTAAAGATATTTAAACTCTCTCCTTATGAGTTTTGGTTTTGTCTAGTCCATTAGTGCATACTTAGTATGTAGCATAACAAATACTTAAATATAGTATGTGACAGGTAATCAAAGCATGGGCATCAGTCAGGCAGGCTTGAAAATGAATGCCTGTTCTGCTGCTCCAACTCTGTGACCTTGCAGAGTGTACTTTTATCTCCTGTGCCTCAATTTTCTCATCAGCAAAATTGGGGTAGTGGTTTGGCAATAGTGATATATATAGAAGTATATCAGAGAGTGAATACTAAATGCCAGAATGCATTACAAATGCTAATGTGCACGGCATTGCAAGCAATCAGTAAATTCAATCCATTATATCAATTGGTTTGAAATTATTTCTCTGAATAGTTTCAAGCACCTTAAAGCCCTTTTTTCATCCTTTTGATACATCATGGGTCTTGTTGGCTTTTTTTCATAATGTTGGCTTTCTTTTCCCAGGCTTGATCATGTCCAGTGGCCAGTTATGGAAGGAACAAAGAAGGTTTGCCCTGACAACTCTTAGGAACTTTGGTTTAGGAAAGAAGAGCTTAGAGGAACGCATTCAGGAGGAGGCCTCCTACCTCATCCAGATGATAAGAGAGGAGAATGGTGAGCATGTCATAGGACAGGTGCAGGGACTGTGGCTTATACGTTCACTAATGTTCATCAGTGCCTACCTGCCTTTCCTGAGCCCAGAGTTGTGTAGGGTGCTGAGGGGATAACAGGGAACAGCTAACCGTGACCTGTCCTCATGGGGCTCATGAATTAAGACAAAGATGGGTAGTAAACATATTGGTTTTAAATCCTGGTCATCAGTTTGACTTCCCATGCATTGTCTAAGTACTGGCCCAGTGTCAGACCCTGGGGTCACAGTCTCAGAGGTGGTTCTATAGTCGATGTGTCATATGTCACACAGAGCAGCATCTCTGTAAAATAGAAGCAATCCAATATGAAGGCTCCATCTCTTCTTCTTCCTCCAGGAAAGCCTTTCGACCCTCACTTCATAATCAACAATGCCGTTTCCAATATTATTTGCTCCATCACCTTTGGGGAGCGGTTTGACTACCAGGATAGTCAGTTCCGGGAGCTGCTGAGGCTGCTGGATGAGGTCTTAAATCTGCATACGTCACTGTGCTGCCAGGTGAGGCAGTTGTCACTTCCTATCTTGCATAAAAATATTATGTTGATGTTTGTCACAGATTAGATGGGGTCTTCCTTTCCTTTGTAGTTAAAAGATAACCTTTTTAAATTGACTTCAGCACAAACTTGTTTGAAATCCATCTGTTGACTTTAATGTTTTTTATAATATTGTCAAATATTTATTATTGATAAATAACATTACTAACATTTGTATAAAGTACAGTACTTTACATGACATACAGGTATACACTACATTCTTTTCCTTAAAAAACAGAATACTGCCATCACTTTTGAGTCCCTTCTGCCCATGTCCCTCCCTAGTCCCACACGTCTGTGATCCTCAGATGTATGCTTCTGTGCCTGGCTCTAACTCAGCTCATTGTTTTGAAATTTATTTATTGGGTCTTCTAATTTGCTCTGTGTAGTTTTCCTCTGCATGCAGGTGCCACTGATTGTTATTCTCCTGAATAATGCTTGCAGATTTATTGAACATATGAGGGATTTCTAATTTGAGGATGTTATGAATAAAGCTGCCATGAACATTCCTGTTTTATTGTTCATGTGGACTGCTGCTGCTGCTGCTAAGTCGCTTCAGTCGTGTCCAGCTCTGTGCGACCCCATAGATGGCAGCCTACCAGGCTCCACCGTCCCTGGGATTCTCCGGGCAAGAACCCTGGAATGGGTTGCCATTTCCTTCTCCAGTGCATGAAAGTGAAAAGTGAAAGTGAAGTCGCTCAGTCATGTCCGACTCTTAGCGACTCCATGGACTGCAGCCTACCAGGCTCCTCTGTCCATGGGATTTTCCAGGCAAGAGTACTAGAGTGGTGTGCCATTGCCTTCTCCGGTTCATGTGGACACATCCACTCATTTCTCTTGCATATGCACCTGTATGTAAAAAACCCTTAATGGTTTCCACCTGTTGGTCTATTTCCATGCCCATCCACACTTGTTCCTACCAGTTTTCTAAATGTCTAGGATATGGATTTAAGGGATTCAACCCTCACCCTGTCCTTGGTAGTCCCTGCCGTCTCCTTTTGCCCTGCTAGGGTTGTAAGTCTGTCAAAAGCTCTGCTCATCTGCTTGGCCTCTCAGCCCCTTTTGTGTATCTGGAAGGCACTGTTAGGGGAAAATCAGCCCTAAGTGTTGGGGTAAACCCTTGTATATGTAAAGGAGGATTTACTTGTAATCATTTTTTAAAAGTAACATTGCCTGGAGATTTATGAACCTCACCTAACCTGATAAAGCAGTTAGCATGAATCCTGGCACAGAAAATGGACATAATGAATGTGAGCTACTATGATTATTATTGTCAGTATTATTTTTGAACAACATTTCTTATTGTCACTTCTAATCATGGTAACCCCTCCATTCAGTAATTCCATTTTCTTCCTTCCCATTAAGACAGAACTTAGGAAGTCTGGGACCTCAGTGAGCATGTGTTGACTATTCCCAGGGAAAAGAAATTCCTGAGAAGGTTGGATGAGGCAGTGAGGCAGGGGGTAATAAACATTTTTTAGAGACCCAAAATAGCTCAGGCAGTATGACTGACAATTCCATATACTTTATTTCAATTTTTACAACAACCCTTTAAAGATGAAATGGAGCATCCTAATGTGTGCAAGTAGATATGGGAATGCTTAAGCATATTCACATAGTGATCCACTGGCTGTGTGTTAAGTGTGGAATAGATCTCATGTGATTGAATAAGGAAAATAACTCTGGTGCCCCAATGGCAGCGGATTATACTAAGCCCAGACAAATTACATCATCATCTTCATTATTGTCATTATTATTATTCCTGAAGCCTTATATCTAGAAAGCAGTGGAGCTAATATTCAAAGGCATGTATGTTTCATTTTAAGTCTAGGCAATTTTCCATTATGTTGGGCTATCTGTTTTCCACCAGATATTTTTAGGGAAAATATGTCCAAAATACACTTAATTTTATTAAAAATATCTTATCCGCATGAAGAATACATCATAATGGTAAGTTAGATAAACACATATCTATGTTTAACATAACTAACTAGCTGGCTAGAAAGAGGTGTTTCATGCACAAAGATATATACACACATATTAGAGGAAAATGTCATGAAAAAATATAAAATAAGGGAATGGGAAGAGATTCTAGAAGTACTGCATTATAGGATTATCAGGTAAGATATCTCCAAGCAAGAGCCAACCTGAATGAAACAAAGGCTAGAATTATACAAATTCCAGAGGAAGACCAATCTTCATTGAAGGAATAGTGAATGGAAAAACTAAACGTTGTCATTCTTGACGTTGTCACAGAGACCAACGGAGCTGGACTAGAAAGACCAAGAGAGAGTAAGATGGCAGCGAGTGATAGCAGAAGAGGGGACAGGAGTGGAAGAGGCCAGCTCATGTGGAGCTCCAGGCCAGGAGAATGATGTAGAATTTCTCTAAATGTCATGGAAAGTCATTGGAGGATTGAAAGATAAATAGTGAAATGATCTGATTAAACTGTTAAATGATCTCTCTGGCAGCTCAGTGGAAAATAGACTGGGAAAGGGGTTGAGGACAGAATCAGGGAAATTTTTGGGAGGCCTTAAAGCACCTAGGTAAGAAATATTGGGGCTTTGTCCTAGAATGACAAACACATGGAGTACTGAGAAGTGGTCTGAAAATGGTTCTATTTTGGATGGAGTGCTGAAATGCTTTGCCAGAGGGGAAAGAAGAGGGGTGTGACAGAGAAGATGAGACAAGGGTGATTCCAAGGGTTAATGTAAGCAAAGAAAATACATATAGAGATACAATGGTTTCCTCATCTTCAAAAGTAGAAAACAGGCACCTCCTTGTCTCCCTGACTGTTTTGTTTTCTCCATCAGCTCTACAATGTCTTTCCAAGGATAATGAATTTCGTTCCGGGTCCCCACCAAACCCTCTTTAGTAATTTGGAGAAACTGAAAATGTTTGTTGCCGAAATGATTGAAAACCACAAGAGAGACTGGAATCCTGCTGAAGCAAGAGACTTCATTTATGCTTATCTCCAGGAAATAGAAAAGGTGAAGGAACCTGAGTGTTTTCCTGAGTAGTGTTCTTAAAGAGCAAATGAGGTGATTCTAATATCTTATCGCTGCTGTAAGAGATCACTATTTTAAACTTGGTGGCTTAAAACAACCAACATTTATCAACTCAAGGTTGGGGCAGGCTGGCTCTTTTGAGGCTCTAGGGCAGAATCCATTGATGGGCTTTTCCAGCATCTAGAGGCTGTCTATACCCCTGAATTCACGCCCCTTTCCTCTGTCTTCAAAGCCATTGATGTAATGTCTTCCTTTCCACTGTCCTTGCGTCTTCTCTTAATTTGCTCCTTGTCTCCTCTTATTGGAGAAGGCAATGGCACCTCACTCCAGTCCTCTTGCCTGGAAAATCCCATGGACGGAGGAGCCTGGTAGGCAGAGGTCCATGGGGTTGCTAAGAGTTGGACACTTCTAAACGACTTTACTTTCACTTTTCACTTTCATGCATTGGTGAAGGAAATGGCAACCCACTCCAGAGTTCTTGCCTGGAGAATCACAGGGACGGGGGAGCCTGGTGGGCTGCCGTCTCTGGGGTTGTACAGAGTTGGACACGACTGAAGCAACTTAGCAGCAGTCTCCTCTTATACTCTTCTGATTACAATGGGCACGCTGCTGCTGCTGCTGCTAAGTCGCTTCAGTCGTGTCCGACTCTGTGCAACCCTAGAGACGGCAGCCCACCAGGCTCTGCCATCCCTGGGATTCTCCAGGCAAGAACACTGGAGTGGGTTGCCATTTCCTTCTCCAATGTGTGAAAGTGAAAAGTGAAAGGGAAGTCACTCAGTCATGTCCAACTCTTAGCGACCCCATGGACTGCAGCCCACCAGACTTCTCCATCCATGGTATTTTCCAGGCAAGAGTACTGGAGTGGGGTGCCATTGCCTTCTCCGAATGGGCACGCTAGGATAATCCATATCAAGATCCTTAATTTCATGATATCTACAAAGTTCCATCTGTCAAAAAAAATTTACCCGTTCCAGAGATTAGGACATGGACATTTTTGTGGGTCATTATTCAGCCTAGCACAAGGTTGGAAAAATAGAGACACTATTTCAGAGTTTAGGAATATCATTAGCTCAGAATTGATGATACATTTGAAATAAAGATACTGGTTTAAGAGTATTCAGCTTGAGATCTTTGGAAAGCCCACATATACTGCCTTTTGATAGTCTATTTCTGTCCTCTACCCATATCTGAAAGACCTGTACACAATAGGGAAAAGAAGAATTGTTTCATTATTACTTGTACCAATGTCCAGTCCCCTACCCCTTCCCCAGTTCCCCAGCGCAGAGTATAAGTGAAGCTGAGTCAGATGTCAAAGGTTAGTCTCAAGTGGAGGACTTTTGCCTTCCTCTCTCCTTCCTATTTCATGTACTTTAAAATGTTGTCCGTGAGATGCAGGGAAAAAGCCAAATTGGATATAGGTCCTTTAACATATTAAGCCCTGTGGTTAACACTCATCACTGCATCAGTGTCATCATTTTTGACTCATTTTCAACTTGTAGAGTTGAAAGAATGGTGAATTTTTTTTTCTGTCTCCTCTCTTATTTCACCTTATTGTTATACCATTAATAGAAGTATTGATTCCTCCTGAGAGGAGGAGACTTCACGTGTTATAAGGTGTGCAGGCACATAGAGGAACACTGACACATTGAAGCTCCTGTAGGAAAGTGGTGAAGACGCTGGAGTGCCATGAGGAATGATTGTTGGAATCAGGGAAGGTTAACCTAAGGAGGATGTTGATGGGGATTATGAGAATTGTACTTTAGAGAAATTAATTTTATTCTTTTTGGTATCAATGCAAACATTTGTTGAGGATTTCTTACATGACCTTTCCATCTCACATAGTTCATAATGCCAAGTGAGGAGTGAATACTGAACACAGAGTGTTTGAGAGGTTTAGTAACTTGGTCAAGTTGTACATATAGTGAAAGGTGTGGCTAATATTGGAACGCAAATATTATTATATTTCCAATATAATAATAGATTCTCCCAAAATATGGAAGTAAAAAGATTCTCTCAATTTTCATCCTTCCAAGGTGACAAAAGCTCCCAGCACTTGGTGCAGGAGTATGCTAATGATACTGCAATAATAAGCCTCTGCCTGCTGAGATGGTCAAAGGAAAAGTCATTTCTCCTGGGGGAATCTCTCCTCCCATGTTCTCACTAGGATGAAGCCTCCCATGTTGTGGCAACTAAGAACCATCTGGATAAACCAATAATCACTGTATTTTCTAGCATAAGGGAGGTGATGCTTCAAGTTTCTGTGAAGAAAACCTCATCTACAGCACCTTGGACCTCTTCCTTGCTGGAACAGAGACAACTTCAACCAGCCTGCGCTGGGGGCTGCTCTACATGGCCCTTAACCCCGAAATCCAAGGTGAGCTCATTAGTGGATGGGCTGGGCCAGGCCAGTATGCTTCCATAAATTAGTTCATCAATGTCTCAATATTCCTAAAGGGAATGTTGGTTCACCCTCACTAATAAGAGGAACCTGAGGCTCCCACAGCTTTAGGAACTTGCAGCAGGAATGTTGTTTAGCAAGAGTTTTCCACCTGATTTGTCTCACACCAGGACCCACTTCCCACTTTCATACCTCCCTGAGAAGCTAGTCTGGAGAGCCTAAGATAGCCATTTTGATGCTGGTTATTTCATTCCTTAACTTAACCAGGCTCAAGGAGAGTTATGGAAAAACAGAATAATAGAACCACCTCTGCTTTTTTCAGAAAAAGTCCAAGCTGAGATTGACAGGGTGCTTGGCCAATCACAACAGCCAAGCGTGGCCGCTCGAGAGTCCATGCCCTACACCAACGCTGTCATCCATGAGGTGCTGCGAATGGGGAACATTATCCCTCTGAACGTGCCCCGGGAGGTGGCAGTGGACACCACCCTGGCTGGTTACCACCTGCCCAAGGTAATTAGAGGCTCACACCAATAACCTTAGATCTCCAAGCTCATATTTGTAAATGATGGAAATCTCAATGGCAAATGCGATGTGTTTTCTTGTCTTAGGGAAACACTTAATTGGACAGGGAGATATATTACCACTGATGTAATTCTAGATATTTTTCTTTACATGGGGTCTTTAGAATATTAGTTCAAATAAATGTTAATAGTTGTTCTAGAGGAGAAGGGGGATTCCTACGTCAAACATGTTCAGACAAAGCCTGGCTTTTCTCTGCTATGAGATTTCTCATTCTTTTTACTGCCTGACGTGCATTGTTAATTCTTGTGGGGAAACAGCAGGCAGCAATTCTCAGTCAGACTTTGCCATGAGGTCCTTTTCTTTGCCATGGGAGAGCTTTTCACAGGATAGGGACCTGCCAGACTTATTTTGGAAAATTCTGTTTCAAAATCCTGGGGGTTTAGAATGTTGAAATATGAGAGACAGTTGAGACCTCCTGGGCCAACATCACATTAAACTGGTGTTTCTAACATAATATCCCCACAGGTATCGCTTCCAGCCTTGACTTACAGTCCCTTGATGGGCCTACCTCACAAGGGGATCGATCCAAGCCTGTGCACATTGAATATCACAGGAGTGAAAGAACCAATGGTTTTTAAGCAGTGATCATGTACTATGGACTATATAGGTTCTTTCAACTTAGTCAGTCCTCAGAATAATTCTACCTTCTTTTTTTTTTTTTTACAAATTTATAATGAAGGTTCAGAGCTGACTGATCTCGCATAAAATCTCTGGTGTACAAAGTGACAAGAGTGGGGTTAAAGAAATAGATGTGTTCTGGGCCCCAGGCTCATCTTTTTTGTGCTATACCATGTTTTCTCCACAGGACTTGCTTTACTTTAAAAGAAGCTCCTTAAATTGTTCTCGGTAGGACCCTGTTAAGTTCCCTGTCCTCACAAAGGCAGTTCTGCGCTCTGCCAATCACTCTTAGGATCTCAGCAATCAGCTCTCCTGTCCCTACTAGTGCCTTCTCTGCACACTGCACATTCACAGTTTTGCTTTCTCGACACCTTAGTCCATTTCCATGGATCCATTTCAGTTTGTCTGAGTCCCTCTTTGTGTGTCGAACCTGGTGTTGATTTCAAGATAAAACCAGAAGAGCCTATGCTTTGGGCTCGCCTTGGTCATGGTCCCTGCAGCTCTTGGAGAAGCAGCTATTCCTGCAGTGATTTCATTTACTATTTTCTTGTTGATTGACCATCTTATGGATGAATTCTGAGGTCTAGATGATATTACAGGTGATCTTCACATATTCACAGCAATTCACTTAGCTCCAGAGAACCATCCTAGCTCAAGAGATTGGTTTTGTAAGATTTTTTTAAGTACTGTTCTGCAAGACCCTTACCCACTGGGTGGGCAACTTGCAAACTGGAAAACAACTATACTATAGAAGTTCTGCCACAGGAGCAAAAGTCCTGAGCCCCAAGGCAATCTTCCCAGCCTGAGGGTCTGGCATCAGGAGGAGGAGCCCCCAAGAATCTGGCTTTGAATGTCAGTAGCCTTTTATTGCAGGAATTCCACTGGACTAAAGGAAGCATCAACTCCACTCTTGGGTCATGTGCATACTGAGACCCATGGAAAAATAGCAGTGACCTCATAAGAGTCTGGACCAGACCTACCTACTAATATTGGAAGGTCTCCTGCAGAGGCAGGGGGCAGCTGGGGCTCACGGCAGGGACAAAGACCCTGGCACTGGCAGCTCTAGTGAGTAGTCACTGGCATGAAGATGCCCAGAGGCCACCATGCAAAAAGGTATGGGAAGCAGTGGTATGACTAAGAAACTGAAAAAGGCTTGATATAGTGGGAGTGCAGGCAGAAGGACCATGACTCAGACAGAGGGCTGGTGATAGGTCCTTAATCTGAGTGATGAGAACTATTTGGAGGGTTTTTATCAAGTTCCAGGAGTGTTGGGTGGCTAGGAGGGACATAACTAAATCATCTCAAGAGCTAACTCTGCTTTCCGTGTGTGAAGCACTTTGAAGGGGGAAGAGGATATAGAGTTATAGTTAGGCCTACTGTAGGAGTGTGGACAACCAAGGTAGTATCTTGGACCAGACAGTGGGGGAAAATAACATGGAGGTGATAGAATCAAGAGGAATTTCAAGGAAAATTGACCAGGCTGGAAAAGGATGGAATGAAGGCAGAATGAAGTAAAGGTGGGGGGCCATTAAGGAGGACTCTTGGGTTTCTTGCTGCAAGCTGGAAAGAATAGTGGTTCTTTCCACTAGGTGACCTGATTGTATTATTAAACCTTCTCTGGAATGTGTGAGATAATGGAGGGAAGAGAATGGGAGAAACAGATGAATGAGACATTTTTCATGTTGGGGAGGCTGCCGTATTTACCACTTCACTGAGCAACGGGGTTGATTTTGGTCCAGAACTGCCTGCCCACTGTCACATTATTCTCTCATCGATGCACACACCTTCCCATTCTGCACTAAGAGTAGTCACATTTTGCTGATAAAATTCCCAGCAGACAATTCCAGTCCATCATTGTAAGCTGTCCCATGGCAAAGAGCAGGGTCCTAGGGGTTGAGCTCAGCAGGTACAGGGTTGGGGAGGCTGAAGAAGTTCGATCAGCCTTGATGTGGGAGCCTGGGGGACTGCTGCCCCTCGGCACACATCTGCTGTGTGTGTCATGTCTTGCATGAGCCTCCTGCTTTCTCCAGGGAACCATGGTTGTGACCAACCTGACTGCACTGCACAGGGACCCTGCAGAGTGGGCCACCCCTGACACCTTCAATCCAGAGCATTTCTTGGAAAATGGACAGTTTAAGAAAAGGGAATCCTTTCTGCCTTTTTCAATAGGTGAGTATCTGGAAATAGGAGTGTGGGAACCCAGAGTCCCTCTCTCAGCCCTTCTGATGCTCTCTCAGCCCTGCTCTTCCTATGATGCTTTGCTTTAGTTGGCATGTCTCTAGATAGCCCTGCCTAGCATGACTCACTCTTGCTGTGGGTGCATTGCAGGTTTCCGTGGGCTGAGCATCACCAGGATTCACTCTCTTATATCCTAAGCCCTGGCTTGACTCTGATGGAGATTTCAGCTTTAAATTGTTCAGTCCCTAGGAACTTTGGGGAGAGGAACTTAGCCTCTGCCTGTTACCCACAGAAGAAGGTTGGGCACTTGCCATCTTTATAGAACTTAAAGTATTCCGAGATCTTTTTAGTGCTTCCCATTCACAAAAACATAAAGCTAATTGCTAAGAAGGGGTAGGAGAGGTTCCAGTAAAGGGACTGTTTTCTTATCATTATGGGCATTACAAGTGACTCTAGGTGCCATGGCTTAAGTAGATGAGATTCTATCTATAATATGTTCTTCCTGAAGAGGTCCTTTTACTTTTTTAAATGAGATGGTTTGATAGCATCAATGCTATGGACATGAGTTTGAGCAAACTCTGAGATGTGGTGAAGTACAGGGAAGTCTGTGTAGTGCGGTACATGGGGTCGCAAAGAGTCAGACACAACTTAGTGACTAAATAACAGCATCCTTTACACATCTAGTTAATACATTTACATGGTGTATAACTTGAAATATATGAAAGAGAATGCAGAGAAAACTCTCTCTCATGTTTCCCAGCCAGCCAGTTCCAAAGTGGTGTTTTACTCATAACTTTGTGAAATGAGGAAGGAAAAGTCTTTTATTTACCAGGTAATGAGTTAAGTATGTTGCTGAGATCATTTTAAATAATTTCCCAAATCCTTAATTCTATAAATGTTTTCTAAGCACCTATTATGTGTCAATTATGCAGCCCTGAGAATATGACAATGATTAGGTAGGAAAAAAACCAGTGCAACTTTTAAGGACCATGTGTTCTACCTTAAAATTACAAGGTCCAAATTCTAGTCACCACACTGGGGATAAGGGAGGAAACTGCAGCTCAACAGGGTCAACTGTGGTATCTATAGTCATAAAGCTCACAGAGCAGAGACTGAACTCAGTGTTCACCAGGTTTATCAAATAAAGCCTATGCACTTCCTAGAAACGTCTCCCAAGAAAGTAACTAAATGCTACAGTGAGTGAATGCTCTGAATTTCGCAACAATTTTCTTATCATTAAGTTAAATTAAATAGACATTGACTTTCTGTGACAGTATAATCTTATTGATCATGCCACAAAGGCACAGAAAGGGAGGGACTGGAAATTGACCCCATGTAGGCATGATACAGAGCCCAGGCTTTTCTGCTATAGGACACTGTCCTGCATGTATCTGGACTGATTCCAATTAGATCTTCTTTCTCTGGTTCTCTGCCACCTTTGCTCACTTGCACAAGTCACTTTTTAATATGAAAGCAGACATGAGAATGTTGGAAAACCTTCCAGATTTCTTGTCTGCCTTGGTGCATGCTAAGTCGCTTCAGTCATGTCTGACTCTTTGCAACCTTATGGGCTATAGCCTGCCAGGCTCCTCTGTCCATGGGAATCTCCAGACAAGAATACTGGATGCATTGCCATGCCTTCCTCCAGGGAATCTTCCCAGCCCACGGTTTGAACCCATATCTTCTAAGTCTACTGCATTAGCAGGTGGATTCTTACCACTAGCACCACCTGGGAAGCGTAGACTTCTTGCCAACAAGAGCTTTGTGTTTCTTATTATAGTGCAGAGTTTCAGCTGTTTTATCTTAAGTGTTATAATTTTTATTGCTTCACTGTATTTTTTGTTATTTAGAGTTGAAACACATCCTTCCTACTACAGATTTCATTTGCAAGCAAATTATTTTATTTTATACTTACAGCAACCCAATTATTAACAGTTAGGAAAACGATTAGTATCTCCTTTCTCAGTGAAAGGAAATTAGGATTAAGAGAAAGTTATTTCTCATCCAAGGTCATGTGCCCAAGGAATTGGCATAAAAGGGCTGAAGACTCAAGTTTCTGGTTTCTTTTAAATTTTTGTTGAAGTATAGTTGATTTACAATATTGTATTAGTCTCAGGTGTACAGCAAAGTGATTTAGCTATGTTCTTAGTTGCTCAATCATGTCCAACTCTTTGTGACCCCATGGACTACAGCCCACCAGGCTCCTCTGTCCATGGGGATTCTCCAGGCACGAATACGAGAGTGGATTGCCATGCTCTCCCTCTGCCAGGGGGTCTTCCCAAACCCACGGATCAAACCCAGGTCTCCAACTTTGCAGGCAGATTCTCTACCGACTGAACCACCAGGGGAGCCCAAGAATACTGGAGTGGGTAGCCTATCCCTTCTCCAGGGGATCTTTGTAATCCAAGGATCAAACTAGGGTCTCCTGCATTGCAGACGGATTCTTTACCAGCTGAGCTACTGGCTCACATGGTAAAGATTTAGTTATAGATACATATATATCTTTTTCTTTCTAGGTTTCCACCTTACTGGTTATTACAAAATATTGCGTATAGTTCCCTATGCTATACAGTAGGTCCTTGTTGGTTATATATATAGTTCTAATCTAGTGTTCTCCCTAACACACTTAGAATTTTCCTACTTAAAGGCCCTTCCATTTTAAGATTCACTAAATTCATATCATATGTATCAATTGTTACATTGCTGCATCACAAAGGTGTCAAAGTCAATGACTTAGAACAATAAGTGTATGTTATTGCTCACAAGGCTACAGTTGAACTGAGAGCTCCACTGTTCTTAGCTGGCCTCTCTTGCCCATTAGGGAGGTCAGCTGGCTGAAGGCTGATCTAGGATGACATCAGCTGGGACAATAGGGCTCTTTTCCAAGTTTCCTCCTCCAGCAAGCTAGCCCATCTAGCTTGTGTGCATGTAGAAGACAAGACCCCAGAAGGGAAGAAAGCACACAGTGCCTCCCAAAGGCCAGGCTGGGAACTGGCGACCATCACTCCCACTGCATTCTGGTGCCCAAGCAGGCCATACTGTGAGCCCCAGTTCAAGGGAAAGGGCAAATAGCACGATTTTTATGGGAAGGGCTATGGAATCACATTGCAAATGATGGGGGTTTGGGGAGAGGGGGGAAACTGGAGCCAGTATTGCAGTCAGGTGATCTCACTATCTTTCTGCCCAAGAAGAGTGATTCAGACCAAGCTAGCAATTTGGGGATCCCCTCAGCTGTGACTAAACGAGGACTAGCGAAGCAGAAATGGAAATAGAAACCGGAAAATCCACTGACTTAAAGTGTCAGCACTGCCGTCAGGTTTATTCCCACCAGACTCCCGTTTTTAGGGCTCAGTTGCTTTGCCTCATACCTGATCCAGCACTTTATAAAGAAAGTTTCCCTGAAGGAACAGGGTGTGAAAAAACACCCTCCCTTCTCTTGGAAAGAAGGTCAGGTGTGGAATTAGGAGACATGCACAGCTGGGGAGATTACAAAGGTGTTATGCAAACATATATTTTCTTTTCTTCATTTAAGTTTTCCCTTTCGATCCAACAAAGCAGCAGATATCTTCATGAAAGGCAAGAGTCTGAGTCCTCAATTTCCAGAAATATCACTGAATCATGGAGATAAGATTAGGAAGATCTTCTCTCAAAAACCCTAGGTCAATGCTCTCACTTCTAGTGACTGATCTGGTTAGTCAGTGATGGTGAGTTAGTACATGCACCAAGAAGAAAGTCTGTGTTTCCCATAATGCAGGATGAAGCCTTGAAATAAGGTAGCACTCCTTTTCATGACTTATAAATCACACTCAAATCTCCTTTTTACTGGTATCCTTGATCAGCCATATATAGTACTTAGGAGAACAATTACTTCACAGGTTTGACAAGTGAAAATTGTATATGGTGATGAAAATAAGCAATTTACTCAGAGCCCAGAGCTGGTTACTGATGGAACCAGTAATGTAATCCTGGATCCTGACTCTAAGGGTGCAGTTTTATCCCAAAATATGGATTTTTCTAGGAGAATTTTGGGTATTTATAATATGGCTGATCTGGTGCCATCTAAAACAAATTTTTCATTTCCTGCAATTTAAGCCAATTTCTTTTTTTTTTTTCAATTCAGTTCAGTTCAGTTCAGTCCCTCAGTTGTGTCTGAAATTTGTGACCCCATGGACTGCAGCACAGCAGGCCCCCCTGTCCATCACCAACTCCGGGAGTTTACTCAAACTCATGTCCCTTAAGTCAGTGATGCCATCCAACCATCTCATCTTCTGTTGTCCCCTCTCCTCCCACCTTCAAACTTTCCCAGCATCAGGGTCTTTTCAAATGAGTCAGTTCTTTGCATCAGGTGGCCAAAGTATTAGAGTTCCAGCTTCATCATCAGTCCTTCCAATGAATATTCAGGACTGATTTCCTTTAGGATGGACTGGTTGGATCTCCTTGCAGTCCAAGGGACTCTCAAGTTCAAAAGCATCAATACTTCAGTGCTCAGCTTTCTTTATAGTCCAAGTCTCACATCCATACATGACTATTGGAAAAACCATAGCTTTGACTAGATAGACCTTTGTTGGCAAAGTAATGCTTCTGCTTTTTAATATGCTGTCTAGGTTGGTCATAACTTTTCTTCCAAGGAGCAAGCATCTTTTAATTTCATGGCTACAGTCACCATCTGCAGTGATTTTGGAGCCCCCCAAAATAAAGTCTGTCACTGTTTCCACTGTTTACCCATCTATTTGCCATTAAGTAATGGGACTGGATGTCATGATCTTAGTTTTCTGAATGTTGAGTTTTAACCCAACTTTTTCATTCTCCTCTTTCACTTTCATCAAGAGGCTCTTTAGTTCTTCTTCGCTTTCTGCCAGAAGGGTGGTGTCATCTGCATATCTGAGGTTATTGATATTTCTCCCAGCAATCTTGATTCCAGCTTGTGCTTCATCCAGCCCAGCGTTTCTCATGATGTACTCTGCATATAAATTAAATAAGCAGGGTGACAATATACAGCCTTGATGTACTCCTTTCCCTATGTGGAACCAGTCTGTTGTTCCATGTCTAGCTGCATGTCCAGATCATGTCTGTTTCTTCTTGATCTGCATACAAATTTCTCAGGAGGCAGGTCAGGTGGTCTGGAATTCCCATCTCTTGAAGAACTTTCCAGTTTGTTGTGATCCACACAGCCGAAGGCTTTGGCATAGTCAATAAAGCAAAAGTAGATGTTTTTCTGGAACTCTTGCTTTTTTGATGATCCAGTAGATGTTGGGAATTTGATCTCTGGTTCCTCGGCCTTTTCTAAAACCAGCTTGAATATCTGGAAGTTCACAGTTCACGTACTGTTGAAGCTGGGCTTGGACAATTTTGAGCACTACTTTACTAGCGTGTGAGATGAGTGCAATTGTGCAGTAGCTTGAGCATTCTTTGGCATTGCCTTTCTATGGGATTGGAATGGAAACTGACCTTTTCCAGTCCTATGGCCACTGCTGAGTTTTCCAAATTTGCTGACATATTGAGTGCAGAATTTTCACAGCATCATCTTTTAGGATTTGAAAGAGCTCAACAGGAATTCCATCACCTCCACTAGCTTTGTTCATAGTGATGCTTCCTAAGGCATACTTGACTTTGCATTGCAGGATGTCTGGCTCTAGGTGTGTGATCACACCATCGCAGTTATCTGGGTTGTGAAGATCTTTTTTGTACAGTTCTTCTGTGTATTCTTGCCACCTCTTCTTAATATCTTCTGCTTCTGTTAGGTCCATATCATTTCTGTCCTTTATTGTGCCCATCTTTGCATGAAAAGTTCCTGTGGTATCTCTAATTTTCTTGAAGAGACCTCTAGTCTTTCCCATTCTATTGTTTTCCTCTATTTCTTTGTATTGATCACTGAGGATGGCTTTCTTATCTTTCCTTGCTACTCTTTGGAACTCTGCATTCAAATGGGTATATCTTTCCTTTTCTCCTTTGCCTTTTGCTTCCCCTCTTTTCACAGCTATTTGTAAGGCCTCCTCAGACAACCATTTTGTCTTTTTGCATTTCTTTTTCTTGAGGATGGTCTTGATCCCTGCCTTCTGTATAATGTCATAAACCTCCATCTATAGTTCTTCAGGCACTCTATCAGATATAATACCTTAAATCTATTTGTCACTTGCACTGTATAATCTTAAGGGATTTGATTTAGGTCATACCTGAATGGTCAAGTGGTTTTCCCTACTTTCTTCAAGTTCAGTCGGAGTTTGGCAATAAGGAGCTCATGATCTGAGCCACAGTCAGCTCCTGTTCTTGTTTTTGCTGACTGTATAGAGCTTCTCTATCTTTAGCTGCAAAGAATATAATCAATATGATTCTGGTGTTGACCATCTGGTGATGTCCATGTATAGAGTCTTCTCTTGTGTTGTTGGAAGAGGGTGTTTG
>NW_011486910.1:707677-708105 GCF_000754665.1 Bison bison bison | reverse complement strand
AGTCCAAGTCTCACATCCATACATGACTATTGGAAAACCATAGCTTTGACTAGATAGACCTTTGTTGGCAAAGTAATGCTTCTGCTTTTTAATATGCTGTCTAGGTTGGTCATAACTTTCTTCCAAGGAGCAAGCATCTTTTAATTTCATGGCTACAGTCACCATCTGCAGTGATTTTGGAGCCCCCCAAAATAAAGTCTGTCACTGTTTCCACTGTTTACCCATCTATTTGCCATTAAGTAATGGGACTGGATGTCATGATCTTAGTTTTCTGAATGTTGAGTTTTAACCCAACTTTTTCATTCTCCTCTTTCACTTTCATCAAGAGGCTCTTTATTTCTTCTTCGCTTTCTGCCAGAAGGGTGGTGTCATCTGCATATCTGAGGTTATTGATATTTCTCCCAGCAATCTTGATTCCAGCTTGTGCT